>NC_064306.1:16841247-17135000 GCF_023373825.1 Bactrocera dorsalis | reverse complement strand
CGCCAGTGTTAGCCACGCCAATCGTTCGGTCGGCTACCAGCGTGCAACGCACCGGGCCAACCCCAGCGCCCTGAACTGCCGTTGCAACAGCGTCGATAACAGCACTGGCAACAGTGCCGGCAACCGCTCATCACGGGTCCTGGACGGGCATCGCATAAGATGCCCCCTATGTCTACGCCCACATCGCTTGAACCATTGTGGGATATTTAGAGAGATGCGACCGTTACAACGGCAGCAAGTTGCTCAGGCGCACGGGCACTGTGTGAACTGCCTATCGCAGACGCATAGGTTGCAAGAGTGTGAGTCGAGGGGTCTGCGCCAAATCTGCAACCGGCCGCATCACACGCTGCGCGTCGATCATAGGCCATCTATACCTCGCAGCCACGCAACAAGGCATCAACCCGTAACGCGAGTGCATCAGCGGGTTGGAATGTCTATTCGGCGTCTTCAGCCTAGACCCCAACCCCGGCGATCCACGGGTCTTAGCAGCGTCGTGGCAACGCTGCAACAGCTGCACCGACTCCTAGGCTAATCAGTTGCCTAGGGGGCCCGGGATGGTTACATGAGTCTTAGACCCCCCTCACAATATTACACTTCCACACCACAGACATTACATTCACCACATCATCATTCCACACCACATCTTCATTTCACACCACGTCATCATCACATTCTACATCACACGCACACAATACCAACATCACGAATTTAACACACATGAGGACACCACACAAAAAGAACAAAAGAGACCGACGGACAAGGCACCAACCTCTTTTTGATTTCGACCGCGAACTCGACCAGTCATTGTACGTTCCTCCGTGCCCCTTTTACATTCGTTGCGCACATTTTTAATACTGTGAGGTAAGTGCCGCGAAATTCTTGTAAATTTATACAATCTCGATGTCATAGGCGATATAGTTTGTCTTTCATCATGTACAGTTTCAAAGGCAGCGGCTTCATTAAACGCATATCCACCAAGCAGCTGCAACTGTAAAAAAACGAATTTCATAATTTTGTTTATTATCTTTAACACCAAGCAACTGCAACTATAAAAAGTAATTTCATAAGTTTTTGCCTAATTTTATTAAACCATTGTATGTATAAAGCGCAACTAACTTTAAATAGATATTGGGTAATATCATGGCCAATAATAATCTGTCGTTTTTAGTAAACTTACTTCTATCATTTTTTCTCGATTCTCCAGTAGATTCGTGGGATGTAAAAGTTTTGTCGTGTGCGACACCAATAATAGCAGTATTTAGTAAACGAAGCATGCAAAACCTTTGTCGAAGAAGTATACTTTAGAAAATAAAGCATATTTTGAAAAGTAATGCCATTCTCAGAATAAATATACAATATATATTTAGGGTATTCCATCAAACTCATAAATGCCTCATAAAGTTCATAAACTCGTAAAATTCTGTGCCTTATAAATGAGCTGTCAAAATTTGTATGAAAAAGAGTTTACGCGTTTCGTATAAAATTATGAGGCAAAATCGACGCGTATTTGCTTCGTAAACTGATATTTTACCTATTACGCGGCTTTTATACGTATGAAAAAAAGGAGCGTTCCAAAAAACTAAAGCGTAAATTTTTGAACTTATAAGTTTCTACATTTACGAGTTTGGTCCCTAATTATATTTATTGAATATTGCAATTAGAATTATTTAATAATTTAATTACTAAGATACAAATTTTAACAACGCAATTGCATTTGTTTTGATTTTCAAATATCAAAATTTTACTTCCCATTTGCCACAACAAAATGTATAATTTGTGTACACGATAGGACATTTATTACCCCAATTCAAGACATATATGTAAATAGTTACCGTTTGGCATACAGACTTAGAGGGAAAAATTATATTTTTACGGTAAAAACGTTGCTGTAACCCCTTATTTGATTTGGTTTCTGTAAATTACTATAAAAGTTTTTAAAATAGAAGAAGAAATGAAATTTGTATTTTCATTTGTCGTTTGAACCATTCGCAATAGTAAAACGCTTGTATCAATTCAACTTGATAACTGTAATATTGCATGACTGTTGTGAATTATCGCATCTTCTGCATTCATTCTTAACAAAAAACTGTAACAAATCTTTATAATTTAAGTAGAAATTATAAAATCTATTTAAAACTTACCTTCCTCAACAATATAACGGCGAAATATATCTATATGTAAAATGACAGCTAAAACAGGGTTGCAATTATAATTTTACGTGTCATTGCACGAAAATAAACATGGGTTTTGGTTTGACATATTACAGCCTTTTCAAATAATATTCTGCTTGTGTTTATTGTTGTACCGTTGCATCAAGACGAAAATTCTGCAATTCGTGCACCGTGCAAGGGTTTTGCAAGAGCAAGAGAATCCCCCTGTTGTAATTAGTAAACCACAAAAATTGCATACCTGATCCGTTAATGTTGTGAATCATTTGCAAGGGTAGAAGATGAAAAGTGTATTTTCCCAGTTTGGTTCCAATACGTGATACTTACAAAGTTTTGACAAACTTTTTTCTTACGAGACTAGAAGTGTTACGAGGGGATATTACTCGTCATTAATATATATAAGGATGGAGGATGGAGTCATGTGTAGAAGTTCAAGTATCCTCTGGGTAGCCTAAGAACATCCGTTTGAAGGCGAGCTAAAGTGAGAAGGCCAAATATCCCCTACTTAGGGTTGTGCGCTGGGTTTGGGACCCGCCACGTAAAAAAAACACCCCAATGAAAGAAAACAACAAGCCTCGGATGAGTGACCCCCCTTTTGATGACGACCATGGTAAACGAATTAAGGACTATGATTTGAGGGCATGCACCTGGAATGTCCGGTCCCTTAATTGGGAAGATGCCGCTGCCCAGCTGGTTGCTGTCCTCGTGAAAATAACGGCTGACATCACCGCCGTCCAGGAAATGCGATGGATGCGACAAGGACAGAGACGAGTAGGTCCTTGTGAAATTTACTACAGTGGCCATATAAAGGAGCGCAAGTTTGGTGTTGGATTCGTGGTGGGAGAGAGACTCCGTCGCCGAGTACTATCATTCACTCCGGAGAATGAACGTCTAGCCGCAATCCGCATCAAAGCGAGGTTCTTCAACATATCGCTGATTTTCGCCCACGCCCCGACGGAAGAGAAGGACGATGTGACCAAAGATGCCTTTTATGAGAGCTTGGAGCGTACTTATGAGAGATGCCCCCGCCACGATGTCAAAATCGTGCTTGGCGACTTCAACGCCAGGGTGGGCAAAGAAGGTATCTTTGGCACTACGCTCGGTAAATTCAGCCTCCACGAGGAAACATCCCCAAATGGGTTGAGGCTGATCGACTTCCCAGGGGCCCGAAATATGGTTATCTGTAGTACTAGATTCCAGCATAAGAAGATACATCAAGCTACCTGGCTGTCTCCGGATTGAAAACCACCAATCAGATTGATCATGTTGTGATAGACGGAAGACACGTCTCCAGTGTTTTAGATGTGCGTGCGCTCCGAGGTCCTAACATCGACTCGGACAACTATATTGTTGCAGCTAAAATTCGCACCCGCCTCTGTGCAGCAAAAAACGCACGCCAACGAACACAAGGAAGGTTCGACGTCGAGAATCTGCAATCACAACAGACAGCCGAAAGATTTTCTACTCGGCTTGCACTCCTGCTCTCTGAGAGCACTCGTCAACAACTCGGTATAAGGGAACTGTGGGACGGCATTTCAAACTCCTTACGTACAGCTGCAAACGAAACCATTGGTTTTCGGAAAGTGCAAAAGAACAGCTGGTACGACGAGGAGTGCCGTGTCGCAGCGGAAAGAAAACAGGCTGCCTACCTCGCAACGTTACGATCAACCACAACACGTGCGGGATGGGATAGATACCGAGAGTTGAACAGGGAAGCGAGACGCAATTATAGACAGAAAAAGAAAGAGGCCGAAATGCGTGAGTACGAAGAGCTTGATAAGCTGGCCGACAGGGGTAATGCTCGAAAATTCTACGAAAAGATGCGGCGACTTACAGAAGGTTTCAAGACCGGAGCGTACTCTTGTAGAACCCCCCAAGGTGATCTAGCCACCGATGCCCACAGCATATTTAAATTATGGAGGGAACACTTCTCCAGCCTGCTGAATGGCAGTGAACGCACAACACCAGAAGAAGACGTACCAGATACCCCAATCGATGGCGATGGAGCAGACGTTCCATTGCCCGGCCATGGAGAAGTTCGAATAGCAATTGCCCGCCTGAAAAACAACAAAGCGGCAGAGGCCGATGGATTGCCGGCCGAGCTATTCAAACACGGCGGCGTAGAGCTGATATGCATGCATCAGCTTTTTTGCAAAATATGGTCGGACGAAAGAATGCCCAACGATTGGAATTTAAGTGTGCTATGTCCAATCCATAAAAAAGGAGACCCCACAATCTGCGCCAACTACCTTGGGATTAGCCTCCTCAACATCGCATATAAGGTTCTGTCGAGCGTATTGTGTGAAAGGTTAAAGCCCACCGTCAACAAACTGATTGGACCTTATCAGTGTGGCTTTAGATCTGGTAAATCAACAACCAACCAGATATTCACCATGCGCCAAATCTTGGAAAAGACCCGCGAAAGGAGAATCGACACATACCACCTCTTCGTCGATTTCAAAGCTGCTTTCGACAGCACGAAAAGGAGCTGCCTTTATGCCGCGATGTCTGAATTTGGTATCCCCGCAAAACTAATACGGCTGTGTAAACTGACGTTGAGTAGCACCAAAAGCTCCGTCAGGATCGGGAAGGACCTCTCCGAGCCGTTCGATACCAAACGAGGTTTCAGACAAGGCGACTCCCTATCGTGCGACTTCTTCAGTCTGCTGCTGGAGAAAATTATTCGAGCTGCAGAACCTAATCGAGCAGGTACAATCTTTTATAAGAGTGTACAGCTGCTGGCGTGTGCCGATGATATTGATATCATCGGCCTCAACACCCGCGCCGTTAGTTCTGCTTTCTCCAGACTGTACAAGGAAGCAACGCAAATGGGTCTGGCAGTGAACGAGGGCAAGACGAAATATCTCCTGTCATCAAACAAACAGTCGCCGCACTCGCGACTTGGCTCCCACGTCACTGTTGACAGTTATAACTTTGAAGTTGTAGATAATTTCGTCTATTTAGGAACCTGCATTAACACCACCAACAATGTCAGCCTGGAAATCCAACACAGGATTACTCTTGCCAACAGGTGCTACTTCGGACTGAGTAGGCAATTGAAAAGTAAAGCCCTCTCTCGACGAACAAAAGCCAAACTCTATAAGTCGCTCATAATTCCCGTCCTGCTATATGGTGCAGAGGCTTGGACGATGACAACAACCGATGAGTCGACGTTGCGAGTTTTCGAGAGAAAAGTTCTGCGAAAGATTTATGGTCCTTTGCGCGTTGGCCACGGCGAATATCGCATTCGATAGAACGATGAGCTGTACGAGATATACGACGACATTGACATAGTTCAGCGAATTAAAAGGCAGCGGCTACGGTGGCTAGGTCATGTTGTCCGGATGGATGAAAAGACTCCAGCTCTGAAAGTATTCGACGCACTCCGTTGGAAGGACCAAGTGGAGAAGGACCTGGCTTCGCTTGGAATATCCAATTGGCGCCACGTAGCGAAGAGAAGAAACGACTGGCGTGCTTTTGTTGACTCGGCTATAATCGCGTAAACGGTGTCTACGGTAGTAAAAATGAAGAAGAATATATATAATCACTGTAGTAAAGTTTTTTCTGTTACCATCGAGAAAGTTAAGCTTTGCATAATAATTTTAAGGTAAAAAGAGAAAAACTTCTAAACAGCAATATTCAATTACATGAAATGTATAGTTGAAATAATTATTTTTTATAAGAAAAGAGAAGTTGGGATTGATCACTGTTAGAGGATATTCAAAAATTGTAAATTAGTTTCGTAGGTGTTCTCTTCCGCAGACCTGTGTTATCGAATTATAATACCGTTATTTGTTTTTTAAGTTGCATCCAATTGCTAGTTCAAGTGTTAGGCGGCTGCGACACTTTAACTATATATTAGCGGCTATTCAGGTCGCGGTATTTATTTATCATATCACAAAATATTTAAATTAATGTGTGTGTTTCTTTATATATGAGAATTATGAAGTAACTTTTTCATCTGCTAACTTATTCGTTCTACATATCCCTACAAGACGGAGGTAACCAGTTCACAACCACATTTGTAAAGTTTTACCTCTTATACTACTACATACCCATATCTAACTTTTTGTTTTACAGCCCTATTCAAACCTCACAAGTAGCAAAAAGCACAAAACACTCACCACGTGAGTTAAAAAGCACTTTGCTGTGAACCAGCTGATTTACAAAAGCAATCAAGACAAAATAAAGAAATGGACAGCCGAGAAAAGTAAGTAATTTATTAAATTTGGTGGATATATAATAATTTAATTTCGGATTTCAAAATGCGAAAGAACAACTTAGGAGCAGTTGCAGCATTACAGCATATTATTTAAACATACATGGATTTTTATTCGCACCTTTATCAAATAATACATACATACATATTTACAAATAAAATCTTGTCGAAATTATTTAAACATAAATATGTATATTTCTTTTTATTCATACTCAGAAGGGAGTAAAATGTGCAAAGACCGTAAGTTACATATTAGGATAAAATATAGGCAAATACTTATATTTATAATATGTAGATAACGCTTTTGGAATACTTCCTCCATTTTATTTAAATAAAATAACTGCAAATTCCTTTGAAAATATTGAAATTAACAAAACAAACGCGACCGATTTTGTATTGTGAGGTTTGCTTTCAGACATCACAAATTTGAAGTTGTGTTTTTGAAATCACCTCAGCATGCGGAAAACCTCACAACTTTCAAAAACCTCACAACAGTGAGGTTGGTGATTTTATTGGCAGTGAATTTGATGAGCGTCAGGTAAGTTGCTAATATTGTATTGTATAATTGATATATTTTTGAAATTTCATGCATGCGCCCAAGCCTCTTGAGACCAGTTGTAGAAGCCTTCAAACAACTCAACTCAAATCAGCCACTAACACTAACAGATTGATAAGACGTAGAAAAGCAACAAAGTTCGTGTAAATGAGAACTGAGAATGAGACAAATTTTGTCCTCTGTGACGAAACTTTTCGACCCAGCAGGATGGCTTTCGGCAATTATGATACAAGCGAAAATCCTGATCCAAGAATTATGGCTAGACGGAACCGACTGGGACGAACAAGTGCAGCCTGTTCGCTTAGAAAAGTAGTCCCAGTGCTAATAACCTAAAATAATGCAAAGTGGAACTACACGGCTTCTGCGACACCTCTGAAAAGGCATATTGTGCCACCATCTATGTGCGCACACAAAGCGATATTGCAACCACAAGCCACCTATTCGCGGCAAAAGCAAAAGTCGCACCTATAAAAAAAGGTAAGTCTACCACGACTTGTACTCTGTGGCGCTCTGCTTCAAGCAAAACTAGTTTCCATGGTGCATACCCACTTGAACATGGCAAAATACAAGTTAATTCTATGGTCCTAATCGCCCATGCGCAACATAATTGCCCCAGAAATTCGAAAAATCGACACTTATCGTACAACCTTGGATGATACTGATATCCTTGACCGATTCTCATCGTTTCCCCGAGCGCTCAGAGTAGTCGCCTATATGCTCAGATTCGTAGAGCGACTCAAGCATAAAGTTAAAGGAGCAACCTATTCCCAATGCGATACTTTGACGCACCAAGTCTTGCAAAAGGCACGTGCTACTTCAGCCGCGACATATCATTATTAAGAGAACTGAAGCCGATTGATAAAAAGAGCTCACTCTTAGTATTAAATCCATTTCTCGACACGAAAGGTCTGTTTCGTGCGAATGGTCGGCTTGCAAATCCAAGCCTAACATATAATGAACGCCACCCTATAATTATACCTGATAGGTGTCCATTTGCCACCTTATTCATCGCTCCATGCCGAACATCGCCTCATGCAACATATGGTTCGCCAAGAGTTGTATATACCCCGATTTAAGCCGCAAACACAAGATCTGCACTATGCATAAGCAGAAAATGCGAACCCAGATTATGGCAGCACTTCCACCTGAACACTGCAATTTCGCTCTGCTATTCACCACCATAGGTGTCGATTTTGCTGGGCCTTTTCAAATAAAGTCGTCCATGCTAAGATCTCCCACCCTAATCAAGGGCTACGTGGCTGTCTTTGTCTGTTTCACGACAAAAGCAGTACACCTTGAGCTGCGTACTAATCTGACGACGGTGACTTTTCTCGCGGCGTTTGCTCACTTCGTCGGACGACGTGGCTTTCCATAAAAAATAATGAGCGATAATGGCAAAACATTTATCGGAGCACAACGAGCTACAGAAAAAAAGTTTGTAGATTTCATGAAACAAGTCTCACCTGACATTGTCCGAAAATACGCTCCGCAAGGTATCAATTGGCAGTTCATCCCCCCAAGCGCTCCTCATATGGGCGGTTTATAAGAATCAGCTGTAAAAAGCTTCAAAACTCATTTCAAAAAGCTAGCTGGCAACTATAAATTCAATTATGAAGAATTCACGACATTGTTAACTAGAATTGAAGCCGTTCTCAACTCACGGCCTCTCGCAGCTCTCTCGCAAGATCCCTCAGACTTCACTGCCCTAACTCCCGGCCATTTTCTTAAAGGAGCGCCCATTCTGGCCACACCTGAGCCAGGCGTGGAGGCGCTCGCCTTATTAAACAGATGGAAAAGGATTAAAATTCTCCGTCATGAATTCAGAATGGATGGAAAGAAGATTATTTAAAGGAGCTCCGCAAATGGAAACACCAGAAAAAGCGCCTCAGCTTGGAGATTGTGTGTTGATCAATGAATGGCGGCTTGGCGGCATAGAGAAGCTTTACTACAGCTTCGACGGTCATATTCGCGTAGTCGATCTCCGCACGCAACCTGGAGCACTAACTAGGCCGGTCGTTAAACTATGCTTTTTGACAATTGCCGAAAAAACCGATATATAAACCGTAAACACTAAACCGAGAAAAAACTGCAAAATACTCGTATACTACAAATAATAATTTACTAAAACCAACAAAATAACATAAAGGGTCAATCCACATGACGACCCACTCATGGCACACCACGTGGCAATATTAGTTCACCAATATATTTCACAAATATATAATTACAATAACCTCTTCTATAGATAAATATGGATATCGATATGGCAATAGCACCAATGCCAACCGTCCGTTCGGCTGTCCACGTTCCGTGCCCTGGGGCTGCCCCAACACCAGCGCCGCGAACCATCACGGCAACAACGCCGTCAACCGCTGCACACAGTGCAACCCGAGCCACTCCGACGTCGCAACCGAATTAGCCACCTCGCATCCGATGTCCTCTGTGTTGTCGTTCCCACAGGTTGCCACACTGCGGCATCTTTAAAGGGATGCCACCTCAGCAACGCGAGCAGGTTGCCCGGGCCCATGGCCATTGCCTGAGTTGCCTGTCGCCTACCAACACAACACAGGAGTGTACGTCCGGCTATGTGTGGCAAATGTGTATGCTTCCGCATCATACTATGCTACACCGCATCACCAGCCCCAAGACCGGGCGGCACTCTACCCCACACAACCGCGGGGGTAAAAGACGTTCCAAACTCAAGAGAACAGCACACACCGTCACCTATAATTTTCACCGAACTAAAGTAACAAAAGGACAGACAACGTGACCAAAAATCACTCTGGCGCTACGACATCCGCCCGGTCCACACACGATTCCTTTTTGGCTACCTTGTTTTGGAGCGCACTTATGAGAGCCGACCCGCCACAATGTCAAAAGGTGGGCAAAGAAGGTATCTTTGGCACTACGGTCGGTAAATTCAGCCTCCACGAGGAAACATATCCAAATAGGTTGAGGCTGATCGATTCGATCGATACCGAGAGTTGAAGAGGAAAGCGAGACGCATTTGCAGACAGAAAAAGAAAGAGGCCGAAATGCGTGAGTATGAAGAGCTTAATAAGCTGGCCGACAGGGGTAATATTCGAAAATTCTACGAAAAAATGCGGCGACTTACAGAAGGTTTCAAGACCGGAGCATACTCTTGTAGAACCCCCAAAGGTGATCTAGTGACCGATGCCCAGAGCATATTTAAATTATGAAAGGAACACTTCTCCAGCCTGCTGAATGGCAGTAAACGTACAATGCCAGGAGAAGGCTAACCCGATTCCGCAATCGATACCGAATACGGCTGTCTGGCTTTAGACCTGGAAAATCAACAACCGACCAGATATTCACCATGCGGCAAATTTTGAAAAAGACCCATGAAAGAAGAATCGACACACACCACCTCTTTGTCGATTTTAAATCTGCTTTCGACAGTACGAAAAGGAGCTGCCTCTATGCCGCGATGTCTGAATTTGGTATCCCCGCAAAACTAATACGGCTGTGTAAACAGACGTTGAGCAACACCAAAAGCTCCGTTAGGATCGAAAAGGGCCTTTCCGAGCCGTTCGATACCAAACGAGGTTTCAAACAAGGCGACTCTCTATCGTGCGACTTAGTCAACCTGCTGCTGGAGAAAATAATTCGAGCTGCAGAACTTAATCGAGCTACACCAATTAAGAAGAAGATGTTGCCGATAATAAATCGTAATTTTTTATTGCCCGAATAACAAAAGAGCCTGATTTGTGAAATCGGCTTAATGTTCCGGAAGCAATAGGATGATTTATTCCAAACTTTTTTGCAATAGTCATAAACGATTCTCCTTTCTTAAAATTGTTCAAAAAAATTTTCTCTAAAATGAGCAGAAAACTTATTTCGAGCCATTTATAGATATATCTTTCACTTTAACGAAACCACATTGAATAACGAACTGCAACTGAATATGCATTCGTATTTTTCTATTTTGCTACTAACTATACATATCCAACATTTGTTGACCATTCAAAACCGTTAAACAAACAATTAATGTGGAATTAGTGCGAATTCTTAGTTATGTGCTTTAGGTTTGTCGTACTAGATTTTTGGAGTTCCTAATATACTGTGAACGTCAAAGATAAGTAAACAGCACTTCTATCGAAATTAAAGCATTTATAACAACGCAATCTGTAATGCAACAATAAAAAGTTGTATTACACAATTCAAGGCTTATATTGTAAGAGTTTAACTTAGTTTAAATAATAAACTAAACACATCCAAAAATAATTAACTTAAACTACAATTACTCTCGTTTTTTGCGGTAAACAGTGGCGACAACCGTCCTTTGTTTATAATACTTATTTCGGGAAAGCGCCAAATATTTTTTGGAAACCGTTACTATTCAAGCGATTGAGTGTAGTAAAACATATTATTTCATACCTCTTTTGTTATTTCTGATGTTAAGGCGCTAAAATATCATATTTTGTAATGGATAAGCAAACCACTGAAACGGGAAAAATCACATTTAGGCTATTCACGGTAAGGTGGTTATCGGGTTATGTGATTATTAGATTAAAAATAACCTCTATGCTCCATGAGCACCCTATGTTGTATGGTTATTTGCTTATTTTTACACAAACAGCTGTTCAATGTTTACAATTTTAGTTCAATGAAATTCCAACTTATAAAATGCCTAAACAAAATTTAAAAAGCAAAATAATCGAATTTAAAATAAGTTCTGCTATTCAGGAAATGGACTTTATTGAAGGTATGTGCTTATTAAATAATCCGAATTTTAAGGGTTAAAAAAATTCTTTGTATAAAGGTTGGTACGCAGCTCTCAATTAATTGCTCAAGAACAAAAATACATTATTTCTTAAGTAATTTTGACAGCTGGTTACGCATTGTGAATGATCCACATTAGAAGAGCAAGAGAGAATAAACAAAGTAAACAAACTTTGTGCGTATGTATGTATGTGTATGGTAACACAAATATTTTCATTGAGATTTAAGGAATGTTGTTGATGATTGGTTGGTTTTATACAACATTTCAAAATGGAACATACTTTATAATAATGATTTCAACTAATTTAGGATGAATTTGACGATTACTTCGAATTTCCTTCAAGAAACAATTGTTAATTTGATGTTTCTTCGCAAAACCAGGTTTGCCATATTCACATTTTATTGAAAAAAAGTATTAAAAATTAGTACTAGCTTTCTTAAGAGCTGCGTACTAGCACAAGTAACTTTATCGCAGGAACGTTTCTGGACCGTTTCTTAAGCGTTTTTTTATATGAAGTTTTTACGTTTCTTGAGAGCTGCGTACTAAGCTTAAAATTTGCAGACATCTTGCATAATTTGCTGATTGTAAACAAAAAACAGCTGTTAATAGCAGAATTTCCAATAAGAAAATCTAAATGGAAATGCCATTCGCTTAGTTTTATTTATTTTTTGTGCTGCCATTTAGTAAAATTCCAACGAAATAAGCAAACAACCACATAATCTGTAAACAAGGGCCTAGGTTGGTCAACTTTGGTTATTTTGTCATAACGCATTTTGTTGTTGTTTACTTAATCACATAACCCGATAACCACCTTATCGTGAACAGCCTAATTAGATTTACGTAAAAAAGGTAAACCTTTGCGCGAAATCGGACAAATAGTTGGAAGACACCATTGCACAATAAAATCAAATTATTCAGGGGCGTTGTGGAGTCCAAGACAGAATTGTTTAACGGTCAGAATTGCAAACCAATTCTGATTATCAATGGTGTCGCAGAATCTGTTTGGATTTTAGTCTTTTCGAACATATGCAAAACCATATTCGAATCAGCTGTTTACTAATGGGACAAAACTTGCAAATGAAAATATTTGGAAGCAATCCTATTAAAGTTGTTAATGAGTTCCGAAATACAGAAAAATTTTAAGAGATAACATTTATCGAATGAATAAAGACTCATTTGGGTGTTAAGTTTAGGCTTTAGGGGAATGCGAATTTGAAATATTGTTGAAGCTAGAAGGGAAATAGTGACCGATCGTCTGGGCAGAAAGCGAAAACTTTGACCCGATTTTTCTTAATTGGCTGGCAGGATAGAAAAAACTAAACGTATGGAATTGGGGCAAAGTTTTTTATCTTTGGCATTTAATTATCTTCTATTTAAACTAAACAAAAACTAAGAAAAATAAAGTTTGAACATATGTTTAAACGACATAAAGCAAAATTTTTTTTTTTATTTTAAATTTTAAAAAATTTTAGAATTGTACATATTTTTTAAATTTTCCTAGTTAAACTTGAACATAAGTTTTTAACATATATGAATCTCTTTGAATTTTTTGTTTCCGATAGAAATTGCGACCTGCATATTACTGACCGCCGTCCGACTAATGCACACGCGGAATGCATCGGTAAATTGCTCCCCTAAGACAGAATATCAAAGAATTCGTATCCAAAAAATTTTCGGGTGATGTTTAAATATATAACTATAAACCCTAGAAATTTCGCTTTAATCAATTATTTCTTTCCCTCCCAAAAAAAAACCTAAAAAAAATCAATTTTTAACCCTCTAAAGCAGGCTCCCCCTCAAATATCCGCATTTTTTCCAAAACTCAATAATTAAGGCATTTCGTGTTTTATTCTAATGTTTTCTTTTATAGAAATAAAGATAAATCAATTCGTAACAATAAAGAAACTTGATTTCTTAACTTACATTGTAAATCTGTGTGCGACTATCTTCTTGCTTTCTTTCTGACAGCAAAACCAATAAAATTGATTTCCGTGACACCCAAAACCGATACAAATTCTGTTTCGAATATCAAACCAATAATGTCTGCATTCATGACACCTACTGCTTTTTTTGATCGATTTCAATTCTGATTCCGACAACCATCAGATTCCACAACACCCCTGATTGATAAATACAGTAAACATCACAGTTGAATATTTGCCACGGCCGGGCCGACCAACACGACTAACTGACAGTGAAGCGCGATCAATAGTACGGGAAATAAAATCAAATTATCAAAACATATTGTATACAGACGAAAGCAAATTTAAAATATTTGGATCGAAAAAACCCTCTAAGGTTTGGCGATCCAAAAATAAAGCCTGTGATGATAAGTGTGTTACCAACACCGTAAGACAAGATGGAGGATCGGTTACGGTATGGAATTTGGTTTTCATTGAGTCCACGATGAACAAATTTGATTATTTAAACAGTTTAAAAAATAACGTCGCTCCAAGCGTTGAAAAATTTGGAATATCAGGAAATTTAATATTTCAACAAGATCCTAAACACAAATCCAAAATTGTTAGTGAGTGGGCGTTATATCAAACGCCAAAAACTTTTGATCACCCTCCGCAATCCCCAGTCCTTAATCCTATCGAGCATCTGTGGGAGCACATGGCCCGAAAAATCAGGCATAGGAGCATTTCAAACAAGGACGACCTAAAAAGGCTATGATTGAAGAATGGACCAAAATCTCTCCAGAAGTTACAAAAAATCTTGCAGAATCTATGCCTAGAAGATTAACGGAGGTCCTGAAGTCCAAAGGAAAGCAAACAAAATACTAGACTGCGTATCAATTTAGTTTATGTACATATATTGTATTTTAACTTTACTGGACTCTGTTTACTTTTTTTGACGCGAAAAACGATAGTATTTATTTTAAGTGAATTATTTTTGGCTGTGTTTTTGTTAATTTTTGTTTATTATTTGTACTAAGTTAAACTCTTATAATATAAGCCTTAAATTCTGTAATACAACTTTTTATTGTTGCATTAAAGTCTGTGTTGTTATAAACAGTTTAATATAGATAGAAGTGCTGTATACTTATTTTTGACAATCACAGCATGGAATTGAATATTTTTCTTAATAAGTTTTTTTTGTTTAATTTTTACTAATTCAAAAAGAAAAAAAAAATAAACTAATAATGCAGATAAATAAAACATCATTTAATGTCTATTTTATGTTTTATTCAGTTAAATACCGAATGTAGATTTTTTTTCATGCTGCATTATGTAACAGTGAGTGTCATTGAATGTTCTCATATCATTTTTATCTAGGGTATGTTACTTCGTATTGGAAATATGCACCACACGCAAAATAGTTTTGTAATTATTACTCTTGTATGCCAATGTAATTTATAAATTCGCGAATAGTCTAGAAAATGGTCATCGAAAATATTAATATACTTACGGTGCAAATTAAATTCCTCTGTAGAATGGACAATTAATTTCAACTCAATGAATGAGTAGTAATAATTTATTGGGATAGTATCAATACAATTAATAGCTTGTCGGTATAGCATCCATTACAAGCAAAATAGCATTTTTCTGTTCCATACTCAACTCTGAAGGTGATCTCAAAAAATCATTTAGGTGTGTCGAGCAAGATAGTAAAGGGGCAGCTTTCGCCGGTAGCAATCGTCTTAATACTCTCATCCAAGTATTTTTTACGATTTCTAATTTGTTGAATAGTACACGAGAAAGTATAATAATATCTTGTAAATTTGCTAATTTTATAATGTGACAAATTAAAAAGCACATTTGCTCTTGTAATTGATCTCTATGATTATATTCGTAAAAGTTTATTAAATTATTAGATTGTTCAATAGCTTCTAATAAAGCGCTCCAAATATTTGAGTAATGCTCTCCAAAGTACTCTCGTTCCTTTATATGTATTAAAGCAGCCGTTGCATTTATTTTTACTTTATAATTCGGGTGATTATAAATGACATGACAAAGAGCAGAAAAAAGCGGCAATTGCCATGTTAAATCCTTGTATCTACTTGAATACTGAAATATTCTTTCATTTTGCAGAACTTTTCCAACGGCATAGCATGAATTCCATTTGACCTTGGCCGTCCCAGAAGAGCGAATACCATCTATTAGTTTACTAATTGCACATTTTATCACAGTTCTATCGGAGGTATGCTGAAAATGTTTTTCCGTTAGTAAACGCAATAAATTACCCAAAGTACGGACTGCATTACACCGAACTTTATCACAATCGTTGCATGCTTCAGTTGAATACTGAATTAATCTCCACAATATTTCGTCCGAAATTTTCTCAGCTGTGTTATCGGATATATTTTCTAACAAAGCATCGCTAATATTTCCCATAGACCAAATTACTTTGATACGTACAGTCATATTTCCTTCCCCTGCTAATCGTAGAATCAATTCGGCAGTGTTCTCAATAAAGACAAAATTCATGTGCATTGTAGGAAAAGTGACGAAGACAGACAATGCCCGAACAACAGTCGCTCGAACTAAGACATCCTCTGAAGAATCACAGCTTAAACCTGATAAAAAACTTAGTAAATTAATTCGAATAGGCTCTGATAAATTTTCGAAAATAATTGCGCCAATATTCGATATAGCGTCACATAAGGTAATTTTTACTGCAGTAGATTCCTTTTCTATACTCATTTGATGTGTAATAATCGGAAACATGCAAATCCAGAAGCACTTAAAAGAGCATATATTATCGTTGTTACAGTTGTTTTGTAAAAACAAATTCATTTGATAAGCACAAGCCTCCATACATTTTGATCCACACAAACGAACTTCCAGCTGTCCATCATGTATGCTATCCCTCAGGACAAATGTTAATTTTTCCAAATTATCTTTTAAAAAGAACTCGAAATGATTAGCCATTGCAGTCAAAATGTGTAGACTTTTAATTCGTAAAGTGCAAGGCGTTTTTATTTTTTTACAAATCGTATTGTCTTGTACGAGGCTCATTTCTAAATTTGAAATGATTTTCAAAATTAACCACGACGCTTCGAAATTATATTTGTCAGTTCCTTTTTTTCCTGGGTCAAAACAGTTTTCCTTATTGACGTTTTTCGTGAACCCAATATTAGGAACGTTTTCATTCGACGAAGAAGTTGGGATGCACTCCTTAGAAATACCCAATGCTTCAGCAATTTCCGAAGGCATTTCGGAATCCATTAATAAAACTTCTAACACTGATAATGCAGAAATTTGAATTGTATAATCGTTGTGGTGCACTAGGTTTTTAACTGTATTAATAATGTTGGCCACTATTTCACATTCAAGTTTAGCGAAAGGTGTTATTTCTGCTAAAGCTGCTAAACATTTTAATGCTTGGGTTAAAACATTTAAACACTTCTCACTGTGGATAATATCTATTAATGCTTTATATGTGGTTATAATTGATAAACCGAGCATATGCGAAAATGGTAGGAAAGCCGACGACCTGTCTTTAAATTCCGCTTGGCTATATAAAGGCTTCAAGTTTAAAAGAACTTCAGTACACACATTTAGAGCTGCACTACGACACTTTGAATTGACTTCGACTTGGCAAACAAAAATAATACCTTTACGAGCACATACATTGTCGACACCGTCGTATGGAAATATAGATTGCCAATATGTATAAAGAACATGTCTTTTAATTGATCTAGCGATTTGGCCAAATAATATAATAGACGCTAAACGTATTCTTGAGCTAATTTCATTTTGAAGAACATCACATTGCCCTTTTTCCATATTGTTTATCATTGCCATTTCTGAATCAAGCTCTCCGAATCCATTCTTCGCAGCCTCAAGTATCGTATTAACACTTTCCTTGGGTTTTAGTCCTCGATGCCTTTTTTTTGATAGTTTCCCTCCAAATTTAGAATGAATGATAGGTTCAACTATTTGTTCATCTGATGCGTTATTAAGGTAATAGGACGGCTTAATTAATTCTGGACAAATGATGGATACACTTTTTATGTTAAGACCATATTCTATGAATCCTAAAGATATTCCCATTAGTTCAGATATATTCAGCTCTATATCCTCTTTACAAAAGGATGCATATTTATTCAGTAAGATTAAGCAGTAAAGTGTTATATTGGGGTTTTGTAATGAATTGATATTTAATGAATAGTGCATACGAATTAAAAGCGTCAATACAAATCCACAAGACTGTTTTTGTTCTTCAGTGATAAGATCTATTTTTAAATCATTAAATATAGCATTTAAGCATTCCAATACAGATAACACATACAAATCATTCTTAATTTTATCCTCTAGAATCCGTTCACAAATGGGAGATTGCGGACAAAATAAATTTTTGAACAACCAACTGCGATATTTGGTATTATATTTGATGATCTTTGATATTACTCGAATGGCACAAAACTCCGCACATTCATTTTTCCAATATATTTCACACAACCAATTAAAAAAACGATCTAATCGATGATCGTTTTCATCGATATTTTCGGGAAGTGCAATATGAAAAAGTTCTCCAATGCATTCTGCAATCAGCTTGTCTTCAATATCTATTGTAGACATCATTTCTAGGATGCTCAAGATTCTATCATAAGATGTTTCATGTTGTATTTGAAACATTTTAAAATCGCTCAGTAATTTTAATATAGTATTAGGTTCCATGGCGTAATTTCATGTTATTTAAATAGTATGCAAAATATTCTGAAGTTTCTAAAAGCCCTCAACAATGTTTATTATCTTTTTAGGCACTACACCAAATCAAATAATTGTTCATATATTTCTCAGAGAATAAAAATAATAATTGATCCGAAATCGATATATATTGAACTCGATATTTCATTTTAATATTAAATGCCAAAAAAATCGTTCACACTTTCGAGTAAACTACATAACTTACGTTAAAACAACTTTTTAGTTAAGTGATATTAAGGGGACTCTCTTGTTTTGCAAAACCCTTGCACGGTGCACGTATTACAAGAAATTTAGAATTTTCCAATTTTTATGCTATGACATTTTAAGAAGGGGGGCTGGAGGCTTGCTACCCCCCTCATTTGAAAGGTAATGAATGGAGCTTTTGAATAATAGCACCCTTCCCCCCCTAGGACCACAGGGGGCTCTAGGGCAGCCTCCTGAAAATGGTGTAAAATCGTAGTTTTTTCATACAATTTTCACTAATTATTATACAATTTATGTATTTTTACGCATAGAGTGACTTTATGTTTATTATTTTTATTATTTCAATGAATTAAAGTGGAAATACACTTTATTTAAATAATAACAGCACTGAAAATTAAAAATTGTATATGCATCGGTAATAATGCATACAAGTAGTTGAAGTACCAAGATAACCCAACCAACCATTTATATAAGACCTCCTAAATAATAAAATTGGGTTTTCATCGCACGATTTTTTTCCAAATTTTGAATATATTTTCAGCATATTATACTGCATTGAAACAAGCGCCGCAGGCGAAAATTTATTATTATATTTTCAGTATAATATATTACATTGAAACAAGCGCCGCAGTATAAAAGACCTACCATTTTGATTCGTTGGGTTATTACTGTCTTTTTTTTGTGCTTATTTTCTTCGTCGTTTGACAGTTCATATTCCGTAATTTTGCTTACATTTCAAGGAACCGTATAACACGTAATTGAAAGCTTTTTTATTTATTAAATTGTACATAAAATTGCAACTTAAAATTCATAATTTATCATTAATTCAATTAAATATATTTCAAAGAATGTGTGCGTGTTAAATTGGTTAAATTTTTTTGCAAGCAGTGCAACAAAAACTTCAAAAGAAGAGAGCCATTGTTTGAGCAAATGTGAAAATGTGCGTTTTTTGCTTACTTATATCTAAAAAACAAATTAACATTTAACAATAAATTTACATTTAAACCAAAGTTTAATTCATTGGCTATCCGTTCTATATAAATTTAAAAAAATCCGTGAACGCATTTAAGAGGAATAAGCAGTGAAAATGAAATACTAAACTAAACCCAACCCCAGTTTTTTGTTAAGAATGAATGCAGAAGATGCGCCGGCACAATTCCGATTTCTTTGGCGCCGCGATTTGAAGTTGGAAAGAGGAAGTCCTATTGATTAAAAAATATGTTGGGTTATAGGTACCGCAAGCGCTTAATTTACGAGATATTCGACCTTAAAATTTCAAAAATTCGCAAAATTCGAACATTTCAAGAAGCTATTTCACCACATTAAACTCACTTTATTCACATCTTTTTCTTAAAATTAATTAAACTACACTATAATCTTTTAAATAAATCCATAGGTATTTTAAATATAATAATATATATATCGTCACCTAAAACACAAACCAATGTATCATGAAAAATAAATGGAAATCGCTGACAGATAATAACAACCAAAATTTATCCAATTTATAACGGATAATCAAATTTTGTTTCAATATGAGTGCATGATAACCAAAAATTATAACCACTTTATAACAAAAAGTCAATACATTTTTTTATTTTTAACGCAGACAGGAGTACTACGCGAAAGTACATCAGTCACCCAAGGTATTCGCTCGACCAGGGTTATTTTTTTAGAGCGCGGAGTACCACGTGAAATCTGACTGCTCATTCGTTTGGACTAGATGTTCAAACGATGTGAGCATAGAAAAATTCAGAACAAACAATTTATAATATTGTGAAATGATTTTTATTATAGTATAAAATTGTAATATGTACATATATATAAAATTTTACATTACAATCATATACATATATCATATTGTAATATTATCACACGATTTTACTTATCTGTGTTTATTAAATAGATATCACATATTATTCATATATTCATATATGTATGTATATGGAAAAGTGTTCACATATTCAATATTGTTTATAGTTTTTTTATAGTTAATAAATAAAAAAGAATCACTCGAAAGTACAAACAAAGAAAACGCTGTGAAACGCTAAAAAATCCCTCACTTTTGGTTTTTAAGATGTGGCAATGCTGGTTTTCTCGTAAATTAAGCACTCTAAACTTTTCAGCCATAAATTTGATAAGTGATTTTTAAATTAGTGAATTTAGCTGAAAAATTGCAAAATAAATGTGAAATGTGAGCTTATTTCAATGCTTAAAGTGTATATTTGAATATACAGAGTAAGAAACGTGAAAAAATTTAATGAAACGCAGAGAAATAACATGTGTTCTTAGTGCAAATTTTTGAATTTTTCAACGTGAATATTTTAAAAACTATTAGTAATTTTTATATTATTTTAAATATTCCTTCTCTGGAGAAGCTCCCCTATCCGTACATACCCCATTTATACGGAATATTGTTTTTTTTTTTACCCCTCCGCCAAAGTAATCGGAATTGTGCCGATGCGTCAATTCACAAAAGTCATCTCAATAAATTGATACTATGTTCAGACCGAAAATTTCAAAGATTAGATTACATTTAAGCATTTCATAACCCAACAGTGTTCTCACTGCCGTTAGAAAGATTAAAAAACAGCTGTTGTTGTCATTCAAGAATTCACATCGCTTAATATTTATCAAAAGAAAAGATTGTCATATAGTATTTTGAAATAAAAGCCGTCTTTTTTAAATATTTTCCATATAATAGAAATAATGGATGCATTTTTTCATTTTTTTGGTCGATTTTCAGGTGAAATTAGATTCATTGCTCTAAAAAAAATGTGTTTGTTTACATTTTTTTCCCTTTGTAGTGTCTAAATCAGCTGTGATAACGTAACAGATTTCCAGTGCTGACTAGTATTTTTCCAGTGCTGACAAGTAGATTGCGCAAAATCAGAGTCGCACGGACAGATTTAGCGTGGATCAGTTTCAAATCATTTCAATGAAGTGATTTGGAACTGTCATTTTTGTATGGCGAAATCTTGATAAATTTTTAAGATTAGTGGGATAATCCATTCAATAGCCGAAATCGTGTGATTAAGTGTCGGTCTGAACATAGTGTAACCGAATAGCTGTTAATACAAGGTCTGTCGCAAAAGAAACAGGACTGTTAAAAAAACAACAAAAATTAATATTTTTCAAAAGTTATATTTTTTTATTCAAAGTATTTTCCTTGTGCTTCGATACAGCGCTTAGCCCGGTCAATTAGCATTTGAAATGAGTATTTAAGGTCATTTTTCGGAATGCTCTTGAGAATATCGGTCGTCGCCTTTTGGATAGCTGAAATGCCCTCCTGGAACCAATGTCATCGTGCAAAAGGCGCCAGGACCCTGCCTCACGGTATTGTGGTCGGGCACGACGAATGCGTGACAAAAGACGCTTCATAACACCAAGGTAAAACACAGCATTAGTCGTTTGGCTAGGCGAGACGAACTACTCGGAATCGTAAAAACAAACCAGCATTGTCTTTATTTTTGACTTCTGAAGACGACTTTTTTCGGTGATGGCTCTCGTCTTCACGACCTTTTTGGAATCGCTTAAACCACTCATGCACATTACTACCATATAGGCACTGATCACCATAAACTTTTTTCATCATTTGAAATGTTTCAGTAGTTTAATATTTGCTCTTTGTTCAAAATGCATTTTACGACCGATGACCAAAAGCTGCTGTCACTTTTTGATCGATAACATCGATTGTAGTTATCCAATTGTCTTAAAATTTTTACGAAATGTCAACAAGAGATCAAAATTTTTATTTCATATACCCACCAGATCTGGCGCCACCAGAAACAATTACATTTAAAAAGTTCTGTTTCTTTTGCGACAGACTTTGTATTTACTCTCATGGCTAAACCAAGGTATATTTTTATATGATAAAAATTTGGTTATTGTGCGATAATAATTTGCATCGCAGACAGTAAGTGTGTAGGCGCCGTTGCTCAAAAGCTTGATTAAAAAGATATTATTTAATATTAAATATATTATTATAATAGGAGGTGGGCGGAGGGTTTTAGTATCATTAGAAATCTAGTTCTTTATTTTTATTTTTATAGGGTTTAATAAAAAAAAACTGATTATATAGAAACATTCGAGAAGCGAAAACAATGAAAAGGAAAAACAACTGGCGAGATGGTGTAAATTTGGCTATAACCGCGTAAGCGACTTTTACGCCAATTAGGGAAAAGAAAACCGAAATCCGATTTCGAAAGTTCAATTT
This sequence comes from Bactrocera dorsalis, assembly GCF_023373825.1. Classification (NCBI taxonomy): domain Eukaryota; kingdom Metazoa; phylum Arthropoda; class Insecta; order Diptera; family Tephritidae; genus Bactrocera; species Bactrocera dorsalis. Next base: position 17,112,237 of record NC_064306.1, on the reverse strand, counting down.
CACACATCAACCGGCATAATTGAAATACACAAAAACCATAAAACACATTGACGTGGTAAAACTAATATAATAATAAATATATAATATATAATATAATATACATAATCATAGTAATCTCATAATTTATTCCATTATTATATTATACTCGCTGACCCCGCAGCCGTTGTCCTGCGTGAAATTATGTGTTTTGAAATGAAGAGAATGCTAAATTTATCATTTGTTTTTTTTTTTTCAATGTAACGTAGCTTAATAAACAAAATTTTTTGGTTTCTGTTCCGGTGCGTAAATGTACAGAGAAGATAGTTTTCCAACTCGTGAGCACGCCACGTATTTTTGGCCGTGTGAAAAACATAGCAGTTCCAAATTTATTCGAATTCGTAGAATCAAGCATTCTGCCCCCTTGTATTCGATAGGTGCGTCACAATCAGTCAGGTTCCATTACACAGTTTCGGCGCTTGCAGATTGCGATACACAATAACTACAGATCCAACTTTGAGACGCAAATGATGCGGTGGCATACCAAGCCTCTCCAAAGAATTTAAAAATTCTACAGGATAATTCACGGCGTCGTCTTCATTGTCAAGACGATCGATCGATTTGTATGAGCGCAAGTCTCCCGGAATTTGACTTTGAATCTTCCAGTTTAAGTCAACAATATCGGTATTTTTGGCAGCTATCATTCCACGTGCACTCAAGGAATCGTAGTTACGATAATTTGGTTAATTTTCGGATAAACATTCGTGATGAGTTCATCTTTTGTGAATCGATAAACGGCAAATGGAATTGATATCAAACCACCGGAAGTATGAACCGGAATTGACACATTTCCAATTCTTAGCGAATACGATGTAAAATGTCTTCGACGATGGATTGCATGTATAATCGTCAAAGTCAATTTTGTTGCTGGCGGTGTTTCCACTGCCTGTAATGTGTTCTCTGGGTTGAAATACACTCTTTGGCCATTCTCCAAATTAAATGCTAGACGCGCAACAGTCGGCAAACGTTTATGAATTGTAAAAGTAAACATCTAAAAAGCGCCTTATTGCAGTTCACGTATCGACCGCATCGTTCAAGACCAATAACCGCCATGTTGCTTCCTTTGGTGACGTAATTACAAACGTATTTTATTGATTTCACCAAACTGCAATACTCAACATTGACATGACTTTTGAATGTGAATTAGACAACAGTGGCGAATATAGTACGATCCATGTGTTGTCAACTTCGATATTCACTCTTCTAAATTGAATGCTGAATGTTCTGCCGTTGTCGTCTGGTGAGCGACGCCGATAGAGTGGATATCCATCATTTCAGGTTTGTGTTTCCGAAAGAAAAGCACGTGGATACTGTTTGTGCTGTGCATTTATTGTCAGACATACAAACCGAAGTGGAATACTGATTTTCATCACTTAGTATAATACAGGATTTTGACTGCGGCAAACCTCTCTTTTGCAACACAACAGAGTACATCTAGCATCTAACAACACCAGACGATCGCTTTCTGATTGACCGCGACGTATAATACCGCACGTATGTCATCGCATTCTGGGAGTACTCGATCACTTTGTGTGCAACACACATAACATTTTCACTGAATAATTTTCAAAAATTTTTGAAACGAACGACAAATTTGAACGATTCAAATAATTGAAAAACAAAACAAAAAAATTGAAAACAAAATTTTGTATGTCCTCGCATTCTGGGAGTACTCGATCACTTTGTGTGCAACACACATAACATTTTCACTGAATAATTTTCAAAAATTTTTGAAACAAACGACAAATTTGAACGATTCAAATAATTGAAAACAAAACAAAAAAATTGAAAACAAAATTTTGTATGGAAAAGATTAACTTTTTGGAATTGTCCAATTTTCCGACTTTTCCTCACAAAAGGCATACAGGATTTTTTATTTCTAAACCTTCCCCGATCCACATGGAACATTCTCTGAAAATTTCACCAAAATTGGTTCAGTCGTTCCCTTAGCGTTACTAATAAACAAACATTCATTCGTTTGTATGGAAAAAAAGAAAAGGGCTGTTTTTAGGGGTTTTCGGCAATTTTTCAAAATTTTCTTGCCGTAAAAACCATCCTTGAGCCTCAACGAACATTTAAAAAAAAGAATTGGCAAAATTGGTCCAGGCGTTTTTGAGTTATGCGCTTACCAACACATTTAGCGATTTATTTTTATATATAAGATTATTCCTTTGTACAAAACATATTCCTTTAAAACCACTTATGTATACTTTTATACAAAAAAATTTAGAAAACAAAAATCCAGAACCACTACAAGAAATAGAAATTTGACAAAATTAATTACTAATATTATACTTAGTATCAGCCTAACACATAAATAATCTTTCCACATATGTATGTTAGCATAACATTTCGATGTGATTTCGAATCTACTAACACAGTACAGTAAAGTAACATTGAATTTAGTTTTAAGCTGATATTTAATAAATAAACACGTGCAACGGAGCACTCATCAATTAAACATAATTACTATGAGCGTCAAAAATAAGTAAACAGCAATTCTATTAATATTACGAAGCGGACTTTCATACAACAATAAAAATTTATTATAGTATTCAATACTTATATTATAAGAGTTTAAACTTGTATAACTAATAAACAGAAACTAAACACAGCCAAAAATAATTCACTTAAACTAAAACTGCTTTCTCCAGACTGAACAAGGAAGCAACGCAAATGGGTCTGGCAGTGAACGAGGGCAAGACGCACTCGCGTCTTGGCCCCCACGTCACTGTTGACAGTCATAACTTTGAAGTTGTAGATAATTTTGTCTATTTAGGAACCAGCGTTAACACCACCAACAATGTCAGCCTGGAAATCCAACGCAGGATTACTCTTGCCAACAGGTGCTACTTCGGACTGAGTAGGCAATTGAAAAGTAAAGTCCTCTCTCGACGAACAAAAGCCAAACTCTATAAGACGCTCATAATTCCCGTCCTGCTATATGGTGCAGAGGCTTGGACGATGACAACAACCGATGAGTCGACGTTGCGAGTTTTCGAGAGAAAAGTTCTGCGAAAGATTTATGGTCCTTTGCGCGTTGGCCACGGCGAATATCGCATTCGATGGAACGATGAGCTGTACGAGATATACGACGACATTGACATAGTTCAGCGAATTAAAAGACAGCGGCTACGCTGGCTAGGTCATGTTGTCCGGATGGATGAAAACACTCCAGCTCTGAAAGTGTTCGACGCAGTACCCGCCGCGGGAAGCAGAGGAAGAGGAAGACCTCCACTCCGTTGGAAGGACCAAGTGGAGAAGGACCTGGCCTCGCTTGGAATATCCAATTGGCGCCACGTAGCGAAGAGAAGAAACGACTGGCGCGCTGTTGTTGACTCGGCTATAATCGCGTAAGCGGTGTCTACGCCAGTAAAGAAGAAGAAGAAACTAAAACTACTCTCTTTTTTTTGCGTAAAAACAGGAGACAGTGTTCAATTTTTTCGAATAGCGAGCTTTCAATATAAACGGACGTATCTTGATGCGCTCCGTAGAAAATGTTAAAAAAAAAACAAAAATAAAAATAAAAAAAATAAACAAATATTCAAAAAAGTGCATTAAGTGCAAGCGTTAAGCAATATCGCCGCTTTACAAAAAAAAAAACAAAGCATGAGAGCAGCGCAGCGCCACCGACAAGGCCGTAGACATTCTCTGAATGCCTGCTTCAGCTTTGTCAAGTCTGCGAATTCAGCTCCTACCAACAAACAAGGCAACGGTGAGAAGGATGAGTCATCGCAGCGACCAAGTGAGCAGAACCATAAGTAGAACTTACAAAAAACAATAGCAGCAGAAAACGGCAGTCAACAACGGCCAGCAACAAACGTGATCATTTTCCAAATAAGAATAAACGGGAAGTTTTAAATGGCAACAGATTTGTCTTACTAAGCAATGGATCAGACGACGATGCGAAGGGTACCACCACAGTCGTTAATGCCAAACCACCTCCAATATATAATATTTGCGCGAACGTAGCAGTAATACTCTTGCTGCGAAATTAAGTGAAATTGTTGGCACTAACAATTTTCATATAGTACCTTTGAAAAAAGCAATATAGACGAAACAAAAATTCAGTCCTACACTGAAAAAAGCTTCATGGAAATCGTTAAATTTTTGTCAAATAAAAACCAAAATTATTATTCGTATCAACTGAAAAGCTCTAAGGGCCTAGTTGTTGTAATCAAGGGTATAGAGTTCGCCGTAGACTCTAGTGAAGTCAAGGAAGCATTGGAAGAATGGGGCTTTGGTATTAAAACAGTTGTAAATATATTTAATAGAAACAAAGTACCACTGACAATGTTTAAAATTGAATTGTTGCCGAACTCAAAACAACTTAAAAAAATTAAATACATCCAATATATAATTTGAAATATTTGCTGCATCGTAGAGTAACACATAAAAGAAACGGTCCGGAACAATGTACTAACTTCCAAGAATATGGGCATACTAGATCATATTCAGTGTTGTCAGAATATTTTTCCAAGGACCACTAGTGTCGACTCTAAAACCACTAAAAGACCACTAGATTTTAAATTTTTAAAGAAAAAGTGAATAATAAAACATAATCTTATTTTGATTTACCTTAGCATTGTCTTGATGTTTTTTGGTCGTTGTATGACTTTTTAAATCTGCATAGTGATTCCGCAACCTTACACCGCATAACCTACACTTATCTACTTTATTGCTGTCATTATCTTCTACAACTTGTAACCAATCTTTTAAAATAGGATCTTTGAGCCAGAAATCTCTAAATTTTTGAGAATACTGTCGTTTACTAAACATTGTTGTATGAGTATATTAATGATGGAGTACATTACAAGTAAATTTTCACTTTAAAAGATTTAAAAAATGAAGATTTATTCTGTTACGAAGAAAGAAAGAGCGAACAAGATGAAAGAGAACGTAGAAGTATATCAAACAATTGAGTATAGTGGAATGTAGCTGTTAAAAAGGCTCCCCCCTTGAGATATAACAGGTTATCTTTATTTGTCTTATTCGTAGCTCTTTAAAAGCTTGAAATAGAACTAAAATATCTTATGGGGGAAGCAATTGTGATGAATATATATAATATATATTATTCATTTTTTGTATTTACCGTCAGAGGGTATTTACCGCTAAAAAAAACCACCAGCCACTAAAAAAGTTTTTTTGCCCACTAGAGGGAAAGTAATTATTATTTTTAGGATTATCCCAATAATCTTAAAAATTTATCAAGATTTCGCTATACAAAAATGACAGTTCCAAATCACTTCATTGAAATGATTTGAAACTGATCCACGCTAAATCTGTCCGTGCGACTCTGATTTTGCGCAATCTACTTGTCAGCACTGGAAAAATACTAGTCAGCACTGGAAAACTGTTACATTATCACATTTGTTTGTAAACAAACAAATTTATTTTATAGCAATGAATCTAATTTCACCTGAAAATCGACTTAACAAATGAAAAAATGCATTCACTATTTCTATTATATGGAAAACATTTGAAAAAAGACGGCTTTTATTTCAAACTACTATATGACAATCTTTTCTTTTGATAAATATTAAGCGATGTGACTTCACGAATGACAATAACAGCTATTTTTTTAACTTTCTAACGGCAGTGAGAACACTGTTGGGTTATGAAATGATTAAATGTAATCTAATCTTTTGAATTTTCGGTCTGAACATGGTATAAAACCATTAGTTTTAGTGGTAAAACCACAGAGTTGGCATCACTGATCATATTGCACTCTACGCTGTGTTTGTGTGGAAGGTGATGATTTACATCCCACTTCTAAATGCACACTAAGGAAAGACGAATTAAATAAAAAATGCAGCAGTTGAGGAGGAAATCACACTGTTAACTACAGGAGTTATCCTTTATATAAAGATTTGAAATCGAAGTTGTCACAGGGCATTCAAGCACGTCGTAACCAAATGTTACAAACACCCCGTAATGAAATTATAGCAACCTCAGACAAAAGTCCAAATCCTATTACTTCTAACAGTAATAATATGCAAGGAAGCTATGCAAATGTGGTGAAAGGCAACACTCTGCAAATGCAACTGCCGCAAAATCCTCCAAATAGAGGTATTGAAACGATGATTATAAATCTTACACAGTGTATGACACAATTTATGTCTAGCAAGCAAAACTTGATCTAAGATTTAATAAAATCACAAAATCAAATGCTGCAAAATTTATTAAGTAAAAAATGAGCTTACTATATATCTATATATGGAGTGCTAACGGTGTTAACCAACATAAATTAGAGATTAATAGATTTCTGTCTGCAAGAAACATAAATGTAATGTTTATATCAGAGACTCATTTAACAAATAGAAATAGTTTCAATATACCGGGATTTAGACTATGTGTCACAAATCATCCAGATGGAAAGGCGCATGGTGGCGCATGACAGTGTTGATTAGAAATCGTTTAAACCACTATGCTCTATAATCTCATGCTACTCCACAGTTACAAGCTACAACAATATCGCTAAAAAATCAGAGTTGTGACTTAAACTTACGGCTATATACTGCCCACCTCGTTTTAAAAACTCTTTTGGAGCACTAGGTCAACGATGGAGTTTACAACGCAAAACACACGTACTAGGGCTTACGTCTTATTAATCCGAAAGGACGACAGCTGTATCAAACTGTTATAAATAGGCACAACAACCTTGAAATAATATCTCCTGGTAAGCCGACATATTGGCCTAGTGATCGTAAAAAATACCAGATTTAAATGATTTTGCTGTAATCAAAAATGTGTGATAAATCGCACATAACAGCTGATACATGTACTGATCTATCTTCTGATCACTCGCCTGTACTAATAAAGTTATGTGAACAACCCATATTCGTTAATCCAAAAGTGGGTTTAACTTCTTATAAAACGAATTGGCTAAAATAAGAAAAATACGTGAGTAGCCACATTAATATTGAGTACAAAATAAATATAGGAAGAGATGTTGACGAAAACTTAAGAGAAGTCAATGATATTATAACCAGCGCAGCTGTCTTAGCAACAACAAACAAAAACTATAAGCCGCTTGGTCCCAGAAAAATGTCTAATATTCTAATTATTAATCTCGGATACCATTCTAATTCATGGAAAATCATTATAGATAAACCTGGGGAAGACGTAACACAGCCGTCTTCATACAGACCAATCAGTCTTCTACCCTGTCTTTCTAAAGTATTTGAAAAGTATTACTATCAAAGATGTCTCCTTTCCTTCACGGAAATAATACAATACCAATGCATCAATTCGGATTTCGTGTGAAACATGGCACATTAGAGCAAATAAATAGAATTGCTAACGAAATAAGGAAAGCATTTGAGCACAGGGTACTGTTCAGTAATATCTCTAGATGTAGTTCTATCTTGTAAAAAACATTGGAGTCTTATTTAAATAATAGACAATTTCTGGTGAAAGTAGGAGATTTCATATCGGCTGAAAGACAGATAAGGGCTGGTGTACCACAGGGCAGCGTTTAAGGCCCAACTCTATACATCACACAAAGTTCCAAAGTAAACAGGACTTAAAAAAACAGAACAAATGGATTTTTCGGCAAAATCAATTTATTTTATTCAAAATAGTCTCATTCTGCTTCAATACAGCTTTTCGCACAGTCCAGCATGTCGAACGAGTGTTTTAGCTCGTTGGCCAGTATGCAGGTGCGCTATCCTTTCATGGTCAAATGCATTTTTCCGAAGTCGCACGGTGCCATATCAGGTGAATACAGTTAAAATGTGATTTTGGTCATATAATCGGTCACAAGCGTCGATCGATGAGACGGATTCTGAGCAATTTTTCGTCGTCAGTCAATTTGTGCACACACCTTTCGTAAGCACAAATGTTCGGTCATAATGCGATAAATCGATGTTTTGGAGATGTTCAATACCATTTCCATAAATTGCAGTGATGATTTCGGCTGATTTTTGATGAGCTCACGCACAGTTTCGATGGAATTTCCGGATTTTGATTGGTCAACATGGTGATCGTCATTTATGTCCTCACGACTACTCGTGCATTCTGCTACGGGATCATTTTCGCACCGATAACACAAACATGCTGACACTTAAAACGAGATAACTTCACTTCCAATCAATGAAATGTCGAAAAATTCTCACTGGAAAATCGATAAAGATAGCGGATTCTAACGCACCCGTCGACATATAGAGGGCGCCAACAGGGAGCTAGATTCAAATAGTCCTGTTTACTTTGGAATGCACCTTGTATATACAGCAGATCTTCCAACAGCTAACAATGAATTAATTTCAACTTTTGTGGACGACGCGGCTATAAATGTGAATAAACAGAAGTGTAAGCACAAGCCATTTTCGCTTAGACCAAAAATGTGCCCGGCAGTAAAAGTAAACAATATTTTAATACCCCAAGCGAACGAAGTAATATATCTTGGTATTCACCTAGATAGAAGGCTCACGTGAAGAAAACACATCTCTAGTAAAATAACATATATGAAGATTAAAGCTGCAAATTTAAACTGGCTTTTAAATAAAAACTCCAAACTTAGCCTAGACAACAAAATGCTTTTATATAATGCGGACATAAAGTCAATTTGGATGTATGGCAATCTACTGTATGGTACGACCTGTGCAATATTGATATAATACAAAGGTTCCAATCAAAAATGCTTAGAACAATCACGTGTTTACCATGGTACATGCGTAACGAAAATATCCATAAAGACCTTGGTATTCCTATGATAAAGAAAGAAGTAGAAGATAGCAGAATTAAATAATATCTAAACTCAAGAGATCACCCAAACTCTTTGGCTAAAGCTTATGTTTTAACGAGTTCTTAGATAAAATGTCGGAGTTGGGTCTTAACCAAATTAATTTAATTTCAAACGAGTTTGGTAAGTTCTTAGATCTATTTTATGTTGATAACGCAGGATGAAGTCATGTGTAGAAGTTCACGCAAGTGAGGAAAGTTCTCTGATTGCCTTTCACTTGGGAGTGGCCAGAAATGATTCTTTTACATATGACTCAAGCAGCTCACGACTTCCGGTCCTTGACCAACTATCCTGTGGGTAGCCTAAGAACATCCGTTTGAAGGCGAGCTAAAGTGAAAAGGCGAAACCACCCCCTGCATAGGGTTGTGCGCGGGGTTTGGGACCCGCCACGTAAAAAAACACGCCAATGAAAAAGCAACAACAGCCTCGGATGAGAGACCTCCCTTTTGATGACGACCATGGCAAACGAAATAAGGAGTACGAATTGAGGGCATGCACTTGGAATGTCCGGTCTCTTAATTGGGAAGGTTCCGCTGCCCAGCTGGTTGATGTAAAAATAAAGGCTGACATCACCGCCGTCCAAGAAATGCGATTGGCGGGACAAGGACAGAGACAAGTAGCTCCTTGTGGCATTTACTACAGTAGCCATGTAAAGGAGCGTAAGTTTGGTGTGGGATTCGTGGAGGGAGAGAGACTCCGTCGCCGAGTACTATCATTCACTGCGGTAAATGAACGTCTGACCACAGTCCGCATCAAATCGATGTTCTTCAACATATCGCTGATTTGCGCCCACGCCCCGACGGAAGAGAAGGACGACAGGACCAAAGATGATTGGTCGCCAGGGTGGGCAAAGAAGGTATCTTTGGCACTACGGTCGGTAAATTCAGCCTCTACGAGAAAACATCCGCAAATCGGTTGAGGCTGATCAACTTCGCCGAGGCCCGAAATATGGTTATCTGTAGTACTAAATTCCAGCATCAGAAGATTTATTAAGATACCTGGCTGTCTCCGGATCGAAAAACTACCAACCTGATCGATCATGTTGTGATAGACGGAAGACACGTCTCCAGTGTTTTAGATGTGCGTGCGCTCCGAGGTCTTAACATCGACTCGGAACACTATCTTGTTGCAGCAAAAAACGCACGTCAACAAACACAAAGAAGGTTCGACGGTGAGAAACTGCATTCACAACAGACAGCCGAACGATTTTCTACTCGGCTTGCACTCCTGCTCTCTGAGAGCACTCGTCAACAACTCGGTATAAAGGAACTTTGGGACGGCATTTCAAACTCCTTACGTACAGCTGCAACCGAAACCATTGGTTTTCGGAAAGTGCAAAAGAACAGCTGGTACGACGAGGAGTGCCGTGTCGCAGCGGAGAGAAAACAGACTGCCTACCTCGCAACGTTACGATCGACCACAACACGTGCGGGATGGGATAGATACCGAGAGTTGAAGAGGGAAGCGAGACGCATTTGCAGACAGAAAAAGAAAAAGGCCGAAATGCGTCAGTACGAAGAGCTTGATAAGCTGGCCGACATCCATCCATAAAATCCATAAAAAAGGAGACCCCATAATCTGCGCCAACTACCGTGGGATTAGCCTCTTCAACACCGCATATAAGGTTCTATCGAGCGTATTGTGTGAAAGATTAAAGCCAACCGTCAACAAACTGATTGCACCTTATCAGTGTGGATTTAGGCCTGGCAAATCAACAACCGACCAGATATTCACCATGCGCCAAATCTTGAAAAAGACCCGCGAAAGGAGAACCTACGCACACCCCTCTTCGTCGATTTCAAAGCTGCTTTCGACAGCACGAAAAGGAGCTGCCTTTATGCCGCGATGTCTAAATTTGGTATGCCCGCAAAATTAATACGGCTGTGTCAGCTGACGTTGAACAACACCAAAGGCTCCGTCAGAATCGGGAAGGACCTCTCCGAGCCGTTCGATACCAAACGAGGTTTCAGACAAGGCGATTCCCTATCGTGCGACTTCTGCAAACCGCTTCTGGAGAAAATAGTTCGAGCTGCAGAACTAAATAGAGAAGGTACCATCTTCTATAAGAGTGTACAGCTGCTGGCGTATGCCGATGATATTGAACCACGGCGTTAGTTCTGCTTTCTCCAGACTGGACAAGGAAGCAAAACAAATGGGTCTGGCAGTGAACGAGGGCAAGACGAAATATCTCCTGTCATCAAACAAACAGTCGTCGCCCTCGCGACTTGGCACTCACGTCACTGTTGACAGTCATAACTTTGAAGTTGTAGATAATTTCGTCTATCTTGGATCCAGTGTAAGCACCACCGACAATGTCAGCCTGGAAATCCAACGCAGGATAACTCTTGCCAACAGGTGCTACTTCGGACTAAGTAGGAAATTGAGAAACAAAGTCCTCTCTCGACAAACAAAAACCAAACTGTATAAGTCACTCATCTCTTCCTGCTATACGGTGCAGAGGCTTGGACGATGTCAACAACGGATGAGTCAAAAGTTCTACGAAAGATTTATGGTCCTTTGCGCGTTGGCCACGGCGAATATCGCATTCGATGGAACGATGAGCTGGACGAGACATACGACGACATTGACATAGTTCAGCGAATTAAAAGACATCGGTTACGCTGGCTAGGTCATGTTGTCCGGATGGACGAAAACACTCCAGCACTGAAAGTATTCGACGCAGTACCCGCCGGGAGAAGTAGAGGAAGAGAAAGACCTCCACTCCAATGGAAGGACCAAGTGAAGAATTAGAATTTATATAATCACAATGGCTGCCGAGCAGTTTTGACGACATCCTTTACCGGATAATAAGCACTTTTCTCTAAATCCACATTATTCTCATAGTTTTTATGCATGAGAATTCGTAAACCTTTCCTAGCAGCCATCTTCAGGTTTTTCATTAGGACTTACATCAGGAGAACAAGGTGGCCATTTTAAAAGAGCGATATTTTTACGTAGAAGCCACGTTTTCGTTAACCTGCTCGTATGTTTTTTTGCATTATCTTATTGAAAACAGAGAGATTTTTGCAGATGACTGTGTAGAAGATTTGCTTCTAATACTTGCCGATACTCCGAACTATTCATTCGGCAAGAAGGGAATGCCAACGGTACTGTCCCAAAGTTTGAAAATGCGTCCTCTACTATAAGTTAGCCTTCGCCGAAATTCCAAAAGGCTCACTCCATCAAAGTAAAACTTTTTCTCAGCGGAAAAAAATTACCTAGGACCCATAGCAAAGTTTGTTTGTAAGCGCATTGTTTACTTTGCCCCAACCGTATTATTAAAAATTTTACTTTTCATGTGATTTCGGGCAAAACTGAGACGAGAGACTTTGTAGTGTGGTTTTAAGAGATGCGCTTTTTGCATTTATACACGTACAATGTTAAGATTTTGTGTTACCGCACGCCATATTAAAGAAACATATAGAAACAAAAATTTGGTTCTATGTTTTCACTTTCCTTGCGGACGTCGTTTTATTTGATATCTGTCAACAAATTTCTCTTTGTTGTCACGTGTTAATAATTGAGGATGGCTGGTATGAAAAGCTTATGAGGATTATCGTAAATTTAATACGATTTCTGAGCTAAATTGATTTTGGATATATGAGCTTTATTAATCCCAGAAATACTTAATCATTACACCAACTCAATTCTAAATTCCAATCTTCAGTGCATTCCACCTACTACCTAAAATAGTTAGAAAAAATATCCTTAGAAAAAAATGATTTTTATAGAACTGTTAGAATTACCATAGGACTTTAAAATAACACCGTTCGTTTTTGGAATGGTACACACTTTTATAACATACTTATGTGGGTTACATGGTTGGTTCTGGCTTCAGTTCTCTTGTTCTTGCAAGATTGCACGATGACACAAAATGCAAAATCCTATACCGAAATATGCAACACTTATGAATGGTTGATTCGGTCAATTTATTGAAAATGACTATCGTGCATGACTATTGTGAATTAGCGCACCTTTTTAACAAAAAACTATAACAAATTTTTATAATTTAAATAGAAATTATAAAATCTATTTAAAACTTACCTTCCTCAACAATTTAACGGCGAAATATGTCCTTATGTAAAATGACACCTAAAACTGGGTTGCAATTATATATTTAAGGATCATCGAAAATAAACATGGGTTTTGGTCTGCCATTATAAATAATTTTCTGCGTGTGTTTGTTGTTGCGTCGTTCCACCAAGAAGAAAATTCTGCAATTCGTGCACCGTGAAAGGTTTTTGCAAGAGCAAGAGAATCCCCCTAATATGTTCAAACATGTCATGCATTCGTTGAATTTACCGTGCGATTCTGTACTGTGATACTGTCTCAAGTCTCTAAATTTGGGATTTTAAGTTAGAGACAATTTTTGAGACTTGAGACGATTTCGCTATTCTGTAAGTGACAGTCACAAAATCTATTACATTTCACCATTCAGAGATGTTTTTACACTTGAATGAAAATAATTATGTCGATAACAAATATTAAATTATCTTTAACATAGTCAAAAACATAATTATCATTAAAAAATATGTTGACTTTGTTTCATAATATTTACGAAATTTATGTAAAATTTATGTTTGAGCTGCTTACAACATATAAAAAAACGACAATCGATTAATATCAATGATGATCTCTTTTCAGTATATTCAAAATGGCAGAAAAGAGTTCTTTTTGGTTTTGTGACCTGCTAACTACCAGGTCTCAAAATTGAGGCAATGTTTTGAGACTAACGCTGGAGACTGTTTAGTGAATAGTAACTAATCACAAATTGAGACTTTACCTCACAATGTCTCAAATAGAGACTAGAGACTGGTTACAGAATCCCGTTATTATTATCAGGTGTATTCTCGACATTATGTTGATTGCCAATAGTTTAGTACCTTTATTATTTATAATTTGGTATTGGCAATCCTGCCAGCCATGAACAATTTTCATTTGTGTGCGGTTATAGGAAATTTCGTGCCCTAAAATCTTACTGCATATATGTACATATCTCTGAAGTGTTGAAATTTAATCATTTAAGAGTGTAATATTTTTTCTAAAACGTTTGGAGTTAGTGATTCGGGACGAAACACGGTTTGTGTGGTAAGAAATAAATGTTTTGAATGCAGAGATGTCGAAGATATGAAGTTTGTTTTCTCATCTTTTGTATTATTGTTTTTTCTTTAAAATTCTGTTAAATGCTGAATTTTTAGTTGGCTACTTCATTAGGAATTTTCGAAATGAGTTTAAAATTGCTATAGTAAAAAATTGCTTAAATCTAATATGTATATTGGTATTGCTTGTATAAAATTTAATATATACCTTTGGTACAGATAGTGAATGGAGTAACTTTCATATGGTTGGCAAATGTCTTCACATTATCCTACTTACGATGGAAATAGAAGTGAATGAATAATAGTCACTATTCTACTTACGATGGAAATAAAAGTGTATTAATTATACAAAATGTATTCTTAAATTTTTTGGTAGAAGAATTGTAACAACCGTCCTCATCTCGTAGACAATATTTGAAAATAAAGATTAAACTCGGGATATTTGTAATATATTTGTAGGTATAACTAATAACCCTGAAAGTATCCATTTGGGTATATTGTGGGCGAAAACTTTAAAATGCAGTCAATTTAATTCATGTTCAAAATGCATATGGACGTATTAAAGAGGTTCTCCAAATTAAGAACACATATATACAACATATATTCATAAAGATAGCCGAGGTATATTTATAGTATTTAATATTTTTGCATTTAAAGTTTATGAATTCAACTATTTAAAGTAGGTAATTTTTCGATTTAAAACAAATTTTGCTATTATATTGTTCACTTACAATTTTACAAAATTGTTTTTAAACATTTATTAATTATTAAAGGGTAAATTTTAGAATAGCATCCCCCAATTTCGATGTTTAAATGAATATGCACGGATAGAGGATTAAGATTAAAAAAAAAATATATATATAGTTGCCGCTGACTTATGGTTTTTGAGATATTTACTATTAAAGTTAAAAAATTCAACTATTTAAAATGCATGTTTCTCCCCTTTATAATGATTTTTATAGTTATATTTAATTTTTATATCCACTAACACTTCAATAATTTGTTTCTAACCATATATTTTATATTAAATAGTGCAAAAATAACTTTTATTTTACACTAGAGGACCCGTCCACGATTCACTGTGGCTGATACATAGGTAATACTACTACCTTCTATATGATTTCTATTAGTTGGATTATAACTGTATAATTTTTGTATTTCTGAATTGAATTAAATTTTAACATAAAGAGATAAAAGGTATATATGTCCTTACCCTGGTTCTGCCTCCCCACCAATTTTCAGCCAAATCGGTTCAGCCGCTCTTGAGTTATATATGGTGTAACTAACACAACTTTCCTTTATATATACATACTTATGTATACTAGATTTAAATTTTATTCAATTAAGTTTGTTCACAATATAAAAAAAAGGTTGCAGGGTCGGCTTTAGTATACGATCCCACGATTTCAGGGTTAAAAGTGGTATGGTTGGATAGAGCTGATGCTCCAGATTAAGAAAATATATAATTGTTGCCGCCGCAAACTTATAGTTTCCGAGATATTTCCATTTAAAGTTGAAAATTTTGCAAATTTTATCTTGCAATTTCTCGATTGCTAGTAGTTATTTAATTCATATTATGCCTTTTTTATGCACTTATACTTCATTACATTGTTTCTACATATTTATTTTTTAGTAATTATTTAGTTATTTGCTTAAAATAAGCATTTTATATTTTACACAATTTTCATTCCATGCACAATAACAAAAGTATTCCGTGTTGACAGATAATAAGTGTTGCCATAATTACACATTTATCAAACGAATAAAAATGAATAAAAAATAGGACTATACCCCAAATACATAAATCATTGCCCTTTTTCTTGATATATCAAGATTTTTGATACACCCCGGTGTTGGATCGGCCAGGGTTATTTTTTTGAAGCGCGGCCGAAGGCCGCCAACGCGAAAAGGAGTTTTACTTAAAAGAAACCTGATACACCCCGGTGTTGGATCGGCCAGGGTTATTTTTTTGAAGCGCGGCCGAAGGCCGCCAACGCGAAAAGGAGTTTTACTTAAAAGAAACCTGATACACCCCGGTGTTGGATCGGCCGGGGTTATTTTTTTGAAGCGCGGCCGAAGGCCGCCAACGCGAAAAGGAGTTTTACTTAAAAGAAACCTGATACACCCCGGTGTTGGATCGGCCGGGGTTATTTTTTTGAAGCGCGGCCGAAGGCCGCCAACGCGAAAAGGAGCTTTACTTAAAAAAAACTTGATACACCCCGGTGTTGGATCGGCCAGGGTTATTTTTTTGAGCGCGGCCGAAGGCCGCCAACGTGAAAAGGAGTTTTACTTAAAAAAAACTTGATACACCCCGGTGTTGGATCGGCCAGGGTTATTTTTTTGAAGCGCGGCCGAAGGCCGCCAACGCGAAAAGGAGTTTTAATTAAAAAAAAACTTGATACACCCCGGTGTTGGATTGGCCAGGGTTATTTTTTTTGAAGCGCGGCCGAAGGCCGCCAATAAAGCCTTAAAAATTTTCTTATTACAATGGAAAATTTATTTCAGATAGTATTTGTTTTCTGCGTTTGAGTTTTTATATCCATTCTTATTCGTTTGATATATGTGTAATTATGGCAACACTTAATATCTGTAAACACGGAATACTTTTGTTATTGTGCATGGAATGAAAATTGTGTAAAATATAAAATGCTTATTTTAAGCAAATAACTAAATAATTACTAAAAAAATAAATATGTAGAAACAATGTAATGAAGTATAAGTGCATAAAAAAGGCATAATATGAATTAAATAACTACTAGCAATCGAGAAATTGCAAGTTAAAATTTGCAAAATTTTCAACTTTAAATGGAAATATCTCGGAAACTATAAGTTTGCGGCGGCAACAATTATATATTTTCTTAATCTGGAGCATCAGCCCTATCCAACCATACCACTTTTAACCCTGAAATCGTGGGATCGTATACTAAAGTTTCCCCAGGTTGCATTCAGAAGAACTAAAAGAAATAAAGAAAACAAATAATACCCCAATGACAGGAAATATATAACACATGAGTTTCTGCATTGGAGGCTTTCAGTCGCGCTTCAAAAAAATTACCCTGATCGGACCAACACCTGGGCGTGCTCAGTTCTTTTGCGCTAAACTCTTTTGTGGGTTGGCGGCATTTGGCCGCGCTTAAAAAAATAAAATCACACGATAATGAATTTAGTTATGACGTCATAATCTTTCTTTTTTCTTATAACGGGTGATTTTTTTGAGGTTAGGATTTTCATGCATTAGTATTTGACAGATCACGTGGGATTTCAGACATGGTGTCAAAGAGAAAGATGCTCAGTATGCTTTGACATTTCATCATGAATAGACTTACTAACGAGCAACGCTTGCAAATCATTGAATTTTATTACCAAAATCAGTGTTCGGTTCGAAATGTGTTTCGCGCGCGTGTTTTGTTCAGCGATGAGGCTCATTTCTGGTTGAATGGCTACGTAAATAAGCAAAATTGCCGCATTTGGGGTGAAGAGCAACCAGAAGCCGTTCAAGAACTGCCCATGCATCCCGAAAAATGCACTGTTTGGTGTGGTTTGTACGCTGGTGGAATCATTGGACCGTATTTTTTCAAAGATGCTGTTGGACGCAACGTTACGGTGAATGGCGATCGCTATCGTTCGATGCTAACAAACTTTTTGTTGCCAAAAATGGAAGAACTGAACTTGGTTGACATGTGGTTTCAACAAGATGGCGCTACATGCCACACAGCTCGCGATTCTATGGCCATTTTGAGGGAAAACTTCGGACAACAATTCATCTCAAGAAATGGACCCGTAAGTTGGCCACCAAGATCATGCGATTTAACGCCTTTAGACTATTTTTTGTGGGGCTACGTCAAGTCTAAAGTCTACAGAAATAAGCCAGCAACTATTCCAGCTTTGGAAGACAACATTTCCGAAGAAATTCGGGCTATTCCGGCCGAAATGCTCGAAAAAGTTGCCCAAAATTGGACTTTCCGAATGGACCACCTAAGACGCAGCCGCGGTCAACATTTAAATGAAATTATCTTCAAAAAGTAAATGTCATGAACCAATCTAACGTTTCAAATAAAGAACCGATGAGATTTTGCAAATTTTATGCGTTTTTTTTTTAAAAAAAAGTTATCAAGCTCTTAAAAAATCACCCTATATTTATTCCATTACAAAATGTGGTAAAATAGCGAAACTAATATTATAATGTGCCTACACGATGAATCAAGGGAGGTTTTCAGAAAACCGAATAAAGCTTCACAACAAAATAATATTATACTTCCCAGTAAAGTTAAGTGATTTTTCTGTTATTTGGGGGTATTCCTCAGCGTTTTTTTTATGATGTAATGACGAAGGTGCATTTCTTAGACATTTTCCAAAATGGATTGAATAGAAGACCAATTAGCCAATGTTGATTTATATGACTAAAGGAAATACCAGCTGTATCAGAGCAATAACTCAAAACTCAAATTTTAGCTTCAAAAAAATTAAAAAATAACTAACGAAATCCAGTTAGAACATTTTTCTTGTTCATTGAATGGTTTTAAAATTTTGTGTCTGCAAATTGATTGCATTGTTGTATAATGCTCCGATGACTTTTAAATTATGATAATAAATGATAGTACCATGTATGAGTTTTTGATATTATTTCGGTTCAGCTATAATCAGGACAAATTGGATCAATAATTTTCAGTAGTATCTTTTTAAATACACTTTTTTTTAATTCTTTTTCGTTTTTTTTTCCATTGAAAAACTTCATTGTAAGTTTTTTTTTATTTTTAATTAAAATGGAATCCTATTAAATTCGAAGTCGAATATGGTTTTTTGATTGTTTGTGCCACGACACTTATCTTATTCACGAATTGCTTTCTAAGTTTAAACTATTGAAGTAAAAAATTAATTTGCAAAAAAGCTCAATTTTGTTTCCCAAACCTACCTATTTATAAATCTCTCGTCTTTTAAATATTTTTTTTTTTACATTTTAGGATTGGAAACTGGTAAATACAACGTATCGCCATGGAGAAGTTGCGTCTCATGAAGGACAATCGTTCTGAAATAATTGTTGGCGGAAAGTACAGAATTATTCGGAAAATAGGTAAATATTTATTAATATATGCATATAATACAGAATATATGATCGATCCCACGACAATCGGTTTAAGTAATCGAAACAGATTTTCATCCGTTCAAGGGCGACAGTACTACTTAAAATTATTTGGTGATTTTTTTTACCGTTACAACAGGATGGGGTTTGTTGTTGTGTTCTCAGCAGAAAAGTACTTGGAGAGAAGTGTTCCTTAAGCGGAAGCATATGGGTCTAGCTCTGTAAATGTTCGACCGGAGGCATCAGGAAACATCTTGTTATATGCCACCATATCTGTGCGGTGTTGTTTAAGACTAGCCGGTCGATTGCCTTGTATGTTGCCAAAAATGTTTCTTTGCCTTTTCTCCCATCAGTTGCTCAGCGACTTGAGGGTTTTGTTTCGGTTCTGTACCTGGCATATATCGCGTCCATATGAGGGGTGAAGAGCACAGACTCAAATGTTATACCTAGAATTTTCAGATTAGTAACAGTCAGAATTTTTACGTCATCGATTTTAATGTTAAGATCCAGTTTACACTTCTTCTTCCAGTTTATGAATATGGTCGGTCGATTTAGTGAGTCACTCTACTGCTAAAGATAAAAAAGTTATATGGTTCAGCTATAGTAATATGTATGTAAATATTATATACATACATATGTATTTATTTATACATACATATGTCTGGCTTACGGCTTATTGCAATTCACAAATCCACAGCATTTTATTTGGAGTTTAGAAATTCAGTTGTATTTGAACATTATTGAAGTTTATTCCAGAAAAATAATAATATACATAAAGAAAACGGATAAAAAATATTTATATACTTATTTAAATATACAGGCGCCTATCGACAATGTACAACTAAAATAAGATATTATTTTTAAACAAAATACCTTTGGACTAAGGGTATTGTAATAGACGCAATGTGATTTCTGGAATAAAGGCATTGAGCGAACGACTATAAAAGGCCACTTCATTGTGTAGAGAGTTGACGAGCCTAATGATGGGGTTGTGAGGGGCATTGAATACATAGTTCTTGATAATTTTTAGTAGACGATTGTGTCTCAACGAGAGGTCCTCAGGCGCGAATTCGAAGCAATTGTTGATGTCAGGCGCGTCAATCAGACCATTCACTATTTTAAAGGAAAATAGTAAGTCAGTAACATGACGGTATGTTTGCAGGTTATTGACATTGAAATAGTCGTAAGTGTCATTTAATGCGCTATGAAATTCCAGAGAAGTCATAACGCTAGCCTAAGCTCTTACATAGCTTCATTTGTATTTTCGCGATACGTTTTATTGTGGTGTAGGTGAAAGTAGACCAAATTACGGTGATGTATTCTAGAATCGAAAGAACCAGCGATGTAGTAGTAAATTGAGTTTCGTGAAAGTCCTGGTTATAAAACCTAAAACTTTGAAAGGGTGGAGAGTGATCTTATCAATATGCTTGTTGAGAGTCAGTTTTTTGATGATTGTTTAAGTTATAGTAATCTGACATTCGGGAGTATGATCGTGAGTATGATACGCTTACACACTTTTTGATGTTCAAATCTAGTTTGTTTTTGTGGCACCAGCCCGATAGTTTGTAAATATCACTTTGGAGAACATGAGTGTTTCCGTCACTAGTTTTTGTACTGACAATCTTCAATTCATCAATATCGTTTGCAAAAATATTAAAAAGAGTTGGACCCAGATGTGATCCTTGGGACACTCCTGAGGTCACATCATGCTTGGTAGATAGTTGCGCATCAACTTTAACTTTAAATCGCCTTCCTACTAAGTATAAGTGGATCTATTTCTTTGCTGAAGTTCGTGTAGACTGTATGAACATCCTAACCGTTATTTAGAGCCTCGAGTAGATAATTTACATTAACAAATTGGAGGTAGTGGATCGCCCGCCAACGAAACCTTGCTGTTTGCAGATGATAGTATTTTTAGAGAATGCATTGAGTTGAGTATAAACTATTATTTTTCAAACAGTCCGATCGGATTGTATACAAATTTGTTTCTAGTAGAGACATCAAACCTTGGCCCAACCTTCTGAATAGGACATACAGAGATAACATTGTTTTGTAGACGGTGTTAATGGTAGCAATCGGTGCTAGTTCATTTTCGATTAATGCGGAGCAGTGACTGGATTGTACACACTCTTTAAGAAGGTTGTAAAAATATTGCTAATGTCAATTCCCGTGTCTGCCGTTTGATTTTCCCAGTACGGAATATAATTTTGCATTTTCTTCTCTGTTTGACAAACTTTCAAAATACATTGTGTCATACTGGACATGATCTAAGGGGCATGTAGGCGCATCCTACCATGGTATCGGAGTTATTACACTTGATTTTAATATAGGTTTGTCCTCCTATTATCGAGAATGGGAATACCATGAGCGCGGAAATATTTTTTAATTGCGGTGAAAACGCCTCCGCCACGTTCGCTATTACTTGTGGAACTACTTTTGTCTTTCCTGAAGACGTTAAACGAGTCGTCTATTACTTCCCCATCATGGATGGCTGGGAGAAGCCATGATGCATAAGGCATCAATTCTGCTCACTTTCTGGTAAATAATTTGTACGACCGCCTGTGTTTCCCTTTTGTTTGAGCGAGCGAAAGTTTTTGCCAACTAATTTCGGAACAACGTTAATATATTTTATAGTTTTAAAAACGTTGCCGTATTTTACCAATATGCCTGGAGGTTCTTGAGGTGTGCCAACTGGGCTGGAGTAAGATCAGGGGTCGAATCGTTACATCCGTGAACGTATCACTGGTCACGCAAAAGCCCTTATTTCGTATTATATATCGTAATAGCGATTCGGATTTGGCGGAGGCGTTTTCAGCGCATTTAAAAAATATATCCACGCTAATGGTATTTCCATTCTCGATGATAATAGGAGACAAACCTGTGTATCGTCATTCGAACGCAAACTAATCGTAATATACAAATTATGGAAATGTAAGCAAATGTAATAAAGAACATAAACAAGAAACCAATGAATGGAATATCTCGTTAAAAATTAAAAAAAAATTTATTTATGTGAACAAAATTTTTGTATTTTAGTTGACATTAAAAATTAAATTATTTACTAGGTTAAGGACATATACATACATTTTTGAATTAAATTTATTAAAGAATACTTTATTTGGTCTCTTATCGTTTGGTCGATTGCAGTGAGGCGGTTCACTATCCTGGTGTCAATTTCTTGTGTGTGATAAGAATCGCAATTTTGAGGGTAGTAATTGTAAATTTTATGCAGATGTTATGTAATGACTCACAAACGTTAGCAGTTCTTCCACTTTTGTGGGGTGATACCTTCCTCTCTTGCCATATCCTAAAATTCTCCAGCGTCTTTTTAAGATTGCAAGCTTTGTTCAACGATTCATCTACAAAAAAATTTTGTTAATGAGGATTAAAAATTTGTTTTTTTTTACACCTACGCTATTGCTACGATCTCTTAGCTACCTCCGCACTATTTGTTTTAACACCATCACTTTCAATAAAGCTCAAATAAAAAAAACAAAAGTTGGATTCATTTTGATATTTAATTAGCTTTTGTTAGTTTATTGAAAATTTCGCAACAGTTTTGACAGTTCCACATCTATTGTGACCTAAATATAGGATTCAAAGCAATGCGGAATTTAAAAACTATTGTGAATTGAAAATACATTACGATCCGTTTGCAATCGTATGTCATAATGCCAATCACCGCATACGATTGATGTATCACGTAATTTACTTTCGTATGTTTGCCGATCCGTGCACGGAATACTGCACGATGGATTTTAAATCAGTAGTGGGCGAGTACACCCAATGAAATGATGATTCAGGCGACAAAGTTTAAAACTGTGTATATTACCAGAAAGTCAGAAGGCACTACAACCTGGATGACAGTTCTGTCCTCATCGAGTCTTTACCATCTGCTTTCTAAGACGTTCAGCACAACTACATTAGACTAACGTTTTCTACGTTCTGAGAACTGTTCGATGATCTCTACTGTTGGAGTCGAAACACTAGTGAACGTTTAAGACTATTTTCAACTGATCTTAGTCTGTTGCCGAGTTAGCCTTGTCACATTCAATGATTGTGATTTTCAATGACATACTAAAATGTGTGAGCTTCGAACACTGGTCATTGAGCAGACGTTTAATGCATGGTTGTTGTTGTTTTAACGGCTACTCAATCCTCGTTGGGATGGTAAAGATAATCTAAGTTGTCATCTAACGGGAGGCTGAAGAAACTTGTTGTTTCGACGGGGTCGGACGAAAGGAAAAAGGGTAAGGGTGTCAGATGAGTGGGGTTGGCGGGACACGCAAAGAGGTGGGCAGTGTCATGCGGAGACTCATTGCACGCAGGGCATATGTTGAACATGTCGGGGTCTATTTTGAACAAGTATGCGTTTAACCTGCTACAACATTCAGAACTAAGCTGCGCAAGGGTCACTCTCGTTTCTCTCGGCAACTCGAGCTTTTCCTCTGCAATGGGTGGTGATTTGACTCCAAGAACGTCATTCACTGGAAGGGCTCCGCTGTGAATGGCGGTCAGTACTTTTCGGAAGTTAGTTGTGTCCGTAGTCCGGCCGGCATATTGTTCGATGTCGCCGATGCAATTGAGGATCTTGATGTTCCTAGGAGGTGGTTCCGCTCCAAGTAGGTTGGTGCAGGGATAATTTCTACGAAAACGAGCAGAGTTCATTATGCTCCTTAACTGGGAGCATAAGCGTCTCACTATGTAGATTTTCAGTGGGAGACATCAAGAGGCATACTGCCTGGTAATTGAGTCATCGTTGTCACTTCCAGGGTCAAGATTCTGCTGAGTTACGACACTAGCTTTTAATTTGCAGGAATTACATTTCCAAAGAAATCCTTGTAATTTAATTTTATATGTGGTTCACCATTAATTCCTGCATGGATTTTTCATCACGATAATACATCGTCACATTCTACCGTAATTGTGGCCGAACACGCAACGAAGGTCATCGCTTAGCCATCGTATTCGCCAGATTTGGCTTCCTGTGACTGTTTTCTAAACTGAAAAATTGACTTCGAGGAACTTGCCTTGAGTCCAATGAAGACATTCACAGAAGGCATGGCAGGTCATGTCAGTCCAGGCTTATAACGAGTGTATGGAAAATTTAATTAAGCATTGGCATGCTTGTATTAGTTTAAAAGGAGCCGATTTTAAAAGCGATGATAAATACTATTTACATATGTATTTAGCATTATTTAACAGGAGACCCGTCCACAATGCCCACGACAGACGGTTCTAGGCACCGGAATTTTACGGGATTTTATCCGGCCAAGGGCTGTTTTTTCAGCGATCTAACCCCGTTTGGATCGGTAAGTGTTAATCTTTGTTTGTCGTCATTAGAGCAATGCCTTGCAGCAGGATTGCTCCGTATCCTCCTGACTTGTGCCGGCATGTTCCGGCTTGTGCACCACGAGTGGAGTGAGTCGAACCTTGCCCCATGATGCAAGAGTCCACCCCCTCAAAACACAACAGTGTCGTCGCCAATCAACACCACAGTGCTACAACCGCCCGGCGGGTTCTACAGCTACAACAAACACCACCACCTGTACGCCACTCCCTCACCCCCAGGATCACCCATAGACACCTGCGACAAACCCTCATTCTTCAATTCAACTGCAACGGACTCCAGAGCAAGATCGAGGAAATAGTTGCACTTATGAACCGGGAACGCGTATCGATAGCTGCGGTCCAAGAAACCAAGCTAAGCAGCCGCTCACATCTTCTGAGTTGTGCCGGTGTCAACGTTATACGTAAGGGTAGCGAGCTAGATATTGGTGATGGCCTAGCCTTGATATTGCACAGAACCGTGCAGTATCGTCTAATCGATGAAGACATTGACCGCAGAGATACTAACCGATTCGACATTCTGCACAATGAATGACGAAGCCCCCACCAGAGTTATGGACACCTGCAATATCTCGCCCGATATTACCATTGCTAGTGGTGGTCTGATAAATAGCATAACCTGGCAACCTATGCTAACTCTCGCATCAGACCATCTGCCCGATTTTGTTTCTGTGGACAACCGCACCTTCGTTAACTTTAACAAAGCTAACTGGGTCGGCTTTTTAGAATTTACTGAGAGCACCTTCAACGCTCTTCCCATTCCTACGGACGTATCCGTTGCGAACGTCGATTCCACAAAGTGATCGCAACAGGTACCGTTCGCTTCGGCCCGGCTGCATTTACTTTGCCCCACCTCTGTTGGTCTGATAACCCCCCTCGTACATTGTTCGTATTCAACCCTTCCCTTCCCGTTACGTCAAGGTCAGTGTGTTTGAGTCGTAGTTGTTCGTTACATTTAACAGCTCTCTTCTCCGCCGCTGTTCGCTGGCACGTTGGGATGTCATAAGTCCGTCTGCAACTTCGCAAGCAGCTTTCCACTTCTCTACTGTTTCGACCATTTGATTTACCAAGTTATCAGGTGTTGGGTCTATACCGAACGCATTTTTTAAATGTTGCCTCTCATAATTATATTTCGGGCAATAGAAGAATGTGTGTTCAACACTTTCGACGGTATCGCCTCCGTAATAATCACATGTATCGTTATTTTAGTGTCCGAAAAATATGCTTTAAAGCAGCCATGTCCTGTGAGGATTTGAGTTAGGTGGAAATCTACCTCACCGTGCGGTCTATTTAGCCATGGTTTAACGCTAGGGATCAGTCGGAATGTCCACCGCCCGTTTCCGTTTTCCTCCCACCGTTTTTGCCACTGATTCACCGTCTCTGCCCTTGAAATTCTTTTTAGTGTATTGTATAGGGCAGCATCTTCTGATACTGTACGGAACGCACAGCACGATATAATTTTATTTCGAGGGCTTTTACCCATATCTGGACGCCGAACAGCACGACTGACTTTAGTAAACCGGCTAATGGTCGTCTTTTATTTGGTTTTTAGTAGGGGACTTTATTTTTTAGAGCCTTGGTTTGTTTTGTAGCTCAAAGTTCTTTCCTCGAAATAGCTAACTATAATGTTGTAAAGTTATAGAGGCACGGAGAAGCTTTTTAGTGCACTCAATGTGCTATGCCAGGATGCCGAGTTAAAGGCATTCTTTATATCTAGTGTTACAACCATACAATACTGTATTGTGCCTCCTTTCCATTTTTTCCCACTTATAGCCCATTCAGCCAGGGCCTTTACTAGGGTTACCGTTGCGGTTGTGGATCTTGCCTTCCTGAATCCGAATTGGTTTGGGGATAGTCCACCGGCACCGTCGATTGCCTTATCTAGCCGTTGGAATATGATCCGCTCTAGAACTTTTTCAGCGGAACCTATCAAGCAGAGGTGCCGGAAGTGAGATTGTTCTGTCATTGGTTTATTAGGTTTCGACAGTAATATCAGATATTGCCTTTTCCATATGGCGGGAAAGCAACCTTCTTGGATGTATATGTTATACATTGTTCATAGAAAAGTGTCTATGTTCCTAGCAATCGCTGTTTTTAGCGCTATATACGGAATTCCATCTGGTCCGGGGCTTTAGATGGGTTTAACCTATTGCATGCTTCTCGGACTTCTTCATTCGAAACAGTCGGTGTAACCTAGGACCTCACAGTCTTCTGATGGAGGGAGGGTCGGATAGGGAAGAGTACCGAAACTAATTTCTCAATTGT
This sequence comes from Bactrocera dorsalis, assembly GCF_023373825.1. Lineage (NCBI taxonomy): Eukaryota > Metazoa > Arthropoda > Insecta > Diptera > Tephritidae > Bactrocera > Bactrocera dorsalis. The sequence goes on along the minus strand of NC_064306.1, from coordinate 17,085,665 downwards.
TGAGGATGAGGTAGGTATTTGTCCACCAGTGCGGAGTTTTCCCATTACCGTTTTATATGCGAGTCCCCAAGCATTGTTTTCAGCATCGCCACACAGTTTGAGGAAACATTCCTGCTTACTTTTTTTAATCGACTGTTTTAGTCATTTTCTTTTGTCCTTAAAAGTGCTTTTTCGGCAACTGACGGTTTTAACAAGTCATGTGCCGTTTGACAATGGTTTGAGTTCAGTTGTAAAAACTTCATGTGACCTGTTGAGCTGCTTTTTTGTATATTGGGCACCTGACGTTCCGGTAAAATTATCAATTTCCTTTCCACCGGTTTTCAAGCAGAGCAAACATTTTGGGTTGTTGTTGCAGTCCTTTGCCTGGTGCTCCCCTTCGCCAAATCTTCTGCAAAGTCTGGTCCTGTCCTCATTAGTGCAGGTTTTTGCAGTGTGTCCGTAGTCGAGACATTTAAAGCATGGCTGTGGCTGTGACTGTGGTCAGTAGAAGCTGTTTAGCTGCCTCAACCGGAAGTATAATAAGTGCTGTTTGGGTGTCTCCATACGACTTTCTTAACCTCTTGATTGTTGATATCGTCAGTTCAGGGTTTCCTAACTCTCTATGTAGGGCATAAAGGACTTCCTCCTTGCTTGTAACTTCATCAAGGTCTTTGCACTCCGGTAGAGGCTCCTTTTACGTATCTTTGCCACGATATTTCCGAATCCGATGAGTGTTGAATCGGACTTGATTTTCCGTTGAAACTCGGCGTAAAAAGGGTCGCCGTTTTTTTGAAATTAATATCGCTTGGTGTTTTGTTTTTGGCAATTTTGCTGTCTTCTGGTTGGCTTTCTTAGATACTATATTCCACTGCTCTTTCATTGGATTCGTTGTTGATGCTTTATTATCAGACCCTTTCGTTGGCTGTGTGCTTACTTGTCTTATTGCTGGCGACTTTGCAGTGGTTTCGAACATTTGGGTTGTAGGAACGTCATTTGCTATTATTGATTTCAACTGACCAATTAAACTTGTTCTTGTTCAGGTTTTTGGCGAATTGACACATGATCGTTGTTTCACATATGTTGATTTACATGCCTTTGTTTTTGGCCATGGGTGAGCGCAATTAACTCTTCTATTAGTATGCCTAGACCAGCAAGCGCGCTCTCTCCTTCCCTCACACTTACTGCATTTTCGTTGCTAGTGGTGTCTTGTGTTGGCAGGTCGGCTGCGCTGTCTTTGTTAGTTACCATTGCGACGTGTGGGACCGTATTTGATGGAGTCACCTCATTTGTAGTTGGTGTAGCAATTTTAAGTGTCTGGGCGCTTTGTCGATCACGCGATGTCTTGTTGCTCCTTGTGAACGGACTACAATCCTTCTTGTTACCAGAGATGGTGTAGTCCACTAATGTAGCTGATGCTTGGAAATTCCTCAGAGTGTAATCCCCAGAAATTTCTCTATGAGTGAATTGTGGGATCTACGCGTGTATCTAAAGGGAGAGCTAAGAAAATGCGCGCTTAGGAACCAATTACGGATTATTTCCTATCGTACTTGGTGCCATAAACGGGGCACTAGAAAAAGTCACGTCAATAACTCACTTCACTTGAACACACATGGTCAAAATAATAAGTACATACGCCCGTGTAGCATTCAATGACTAATAAATTCTCTTTTATTCATGTTTAATGAGAAATAACATCATATTTCATTTCTTATATGACTTAAATAACAAAAATTAAGATATTTGTAATAATAATTGAAATGTGAACTTAAATTTCTAGCAAATAATGAAAATACTAAAAAATTGGCTCTACAAAATAATAAGTACATCAGGTATCTGTGAATGAAAAAATGTATTAGTTTGAGTTTTCTGTCTTCTATTTAATTTCTATTTACTTCTTTCATCAGTATCTAGTATATCAGCCATTATTTTCAATTCCTTTTGAGACTCGTTTTGGCATACTGGAGATAAGTACCAATTAGAATCTCATACCAGGTTTTTCAACAAAGCTCTCCAACCGATCCTTCTTTTGGAACGATTGCTTCTCAATCCATTGCTTTAGCTCCCCCAGAAGGTTTTCAATTGGATTCAAGTCGGGAGATTGACATGGCCATTTAAGAGCGCTCACACCATTTTCCTGGAACCAATCTTTCGACAACGTCGAAGTATGATTAGGATCATTATTCTGCTGAAATTTCCAAATTAGTGGCATACTTTCCTCAGCATATGGCAGCATCTTATTTTCCAAGATATCTTTATATTGGAACCTATTCATGGTGTCTGAAATACGATGTATTAGTCCTACACAACTAACTTACATTCCATCAAGTATCATTTCTTAACAAATTAATTTTTGTTTTGCACTCCACAAGATATTGCGCCCACTTTTTCTCACCACTTGGGCCGGAGCAATTTGCCTCATTTTTCGCAAATTGTAATCTTATATTGAATTTTTTTTTCGCAATAATGGTATTTTTCTGGCTATCCCGCAAGGTAAATTAGCTCGATGTAGCCTTCGTCGGGCCATTTGGGAAAATATTATGCTACCAATATCGGCTGAGATTGTCCTAGAAGATATCAATGGGTCCTTTTTACCAAGAGTGACAATACGGTTGTCCGTTGTTGTTGATGTCTTTTTTGGTCGACCGCGAGTTTCAACATTCTTTTTAATCCTTTGGGTATTCTGCACAGACGGCCTAATGTTTTAGCGATATTCCTAAAACTTTGGCCCTCTTTTAAGAGGTTTACGACAATTTCTTTTTCCTTCGCCTTACAATGCTTTTTTCTGTCCATCTATAAATTTTTTTTTAGTTCTTAATGAGTCTTAAACATGGAGCTATACAGCCTAAAGAGCGAACCATTAAAATAAATCGCCCGATTTGATGAAAATCTTAAAATAATTAACAATGTATCGAATTTAATAAAATCAACCCATAGTTGCATTCGTGTACTTCACCAAACATTCAAAATTCAATTATGACTGCAGCCTAAAGGAATGTACTTTTCATTTTGACCATATGTGTATATATTGTATATAAATGCTTAACGTAATATTCTATATCTGTTCTATTCTATTTTAGGCAGTGGATCATTCGGAGATATTTATTTGGGAATGAGTATACAAAGTGGTGAAGAAGTAGCCGTAAAAATGGAAAGTGCAAATGCACGACATCCACAACTCTTATATGAAGCAAAATTATACCGAATTCTAAGTGGTGGAATTGGAATTCCCAGGATTCGATATCACGGCAAAGAAAAAAATTTTAATACTTTAGTTATGGATCTTCTCGGACCATCCTTGGAAGACTTGTTCAATTTTTGTACACGCCATTTTACTATTAAAACGGTGCTAATGCTGGTGGATCAAATGATTGGGCGCCTTGAATATATTCACTTAAAGTGCTTTATTCACAGAGATATTAAACCTGATAATTTTCTTATGGGAATCGGGCGTCATTGCAATAAATTGTTTTTGATTGATTTTGGCTTAGCTAAAAAATATAGAGATCCGGTTTCCCGCACTCATATACAATATCGTGAAGATAAGAATTTGACGGGAACAGCACGATATGCTTCAATAAACGCTCATTTGGGTATTGAACAATCCAGAAGAGATGACATGGAGTCATTAGGATACGTTATGATGTATTTTAATCGTGGAGTTTTGCCATGGCAGGGAATGAAAGCCAATAACAAACAACAGAAATACGAAAAAATTTCTGAAAAGAAAATGTCTACTCCTATTGAAACTCTGTGCAAAGGATTTCCAGCAGAATTCGCAATGTATATAAATTATTGCCGCAGTTTGCGATTTGAGGAACAGCCCGATTATATGTATCTCCGGCAACTTTTCAGGTAGGACATTTAAAACTTTAAAAACATATATATACATACATATCGCTCATTTGCTGCAAGATCGGCATAAATCAAAAAACGTGATTTTTGAGTTAATGCTGCAGAATTGTTCGTTATATCATACTTCATGTTGAGTGAAAAATTCATATGAATACCTCTTATGTGCTCCGCTTGAGAAGAGGTGTAAGGTTGGAGTCACCGTGTAAGGTTGTAGTCAGTTGAAAACTTTAAACGCGTTTTCTGGAAAATCGATTTTTTTGACTTATGCCGGTCTTGCAGCAAATGAGCGATATGTATATACACTTGACCTCGGAACTTTTTTATAGCAAAAAAAATTTCCTACAAATTTGTCATTTAAATATACCTAGCTCCTGTCATTTAAGAGATTGTTGTGTATTTTCTATGGAAAACTTTTACAGGCCTTGGTCCAGTTCTTAATGTTAATATTAAGGGCTAAAATTTTCAGGGATTTTTTTTTAGGGTATTTCCAAGGAAATTTCGTGACGAGGCTGAAAAAAATTAATAGTTCAAAAAAAAAAACACCCTAATGTATATATATGAATACTAATAATGATCTAGATTTTGATTTCTAATACGTAAATCCTTTTGCTTTCAGAATCCTTTTCAGAACATTAAATCATCATTATGATTATGTATATGATTGGACCATGTTGAAGCAAAAAACACATCAGGGCCAACCAAATCCAGCTATTTTGCTGGGACAAGCTGAGTCACGCAACGAACGTGATAAGGAGAAAGAGAAGCAAGGTTTAAAGCCGATGATATCTGATTGAAACCAATGTGAAAAATAATTTGTGAAATAACAAGCGTATTTCCTAGGGTTAGAACTGGAATTTGATCATAATAAATAATGCAAATGCATTTTGCACATCTGAGGATATTGATATATAATTTACATTAATTACTGTACACATTTTGAATTATGTCAATAAAGACTAATTGTTTTAAACCTGAATCCATTGTAGTGTTCTATTTATTTTGTAATTGTTCTATGAATATAAATATTTGGTGCACAGTGTACAACATACCGATGGATTAGAGCGAAACCAAATCGTATCTTATAAGACAACGAAACGTTATCGATTTCTGGCAACTATGAATTTCGTTATCTGGTTGGTTCTGGCAATTTATCGTCGATTTTATTCCAAAACATCTTCTGAATTACAGCTGATTCGAAATTGCATTATTGATAGTTTCTTTCTGTAATTGCCAATTCGCTGAAATGTGCTGTGACTACCAAAATTTGTGAAAAATAGATCAACTACATTCGTGTAATTCGCATAATTGGTGAACATGAATTGTACTTCATCCGGTCATGACTTTTGAACCTCAACGTCTGTTGTCATCATTCTCAAGTGCCTTCCACATGGACCGCTGTGTAGCTCGTTGAAAACTTTAGGACTTTGAATCTTCGTAACAAACATAAGTGCACGGGAGCTTTGCCCATTTTCGCTTTTCCGATACAAGCAGCTGCACACCAATTTTTCGGTGTTATTTAATCACTTGTTGTACGATTGTTTAGCTCCACTTCATACTTTACAACTTTCAAATCTGGATCTTCCCGCAAAGACTCATACAAAATTAAAACTATTAAAATTTCATCCTTTATAACTACCGGCAGCAAGAAAATGGAGGATTTGTGCCTTTACCGTATTTAGTAAAAAACAAAATTATTACTTATTTTTACGAAAATTACTTATGAATCTACAATAAACAATAAGGGGATTCACAACTTGTTATAACACATGGTAAAATCATAAACTCATAAATTTTTACACTTGTTAACATAAATTGTTATTGGATTACCTACAAAAATGAGTTTACGCAATTACAATTTTCAACGCTATGTTTTCGGTTCGTGAAACCCATAATTATTTAAAAACCAGTAAATTGCCGAAACAAACTTAGGCTTACTTGGAGTTAAGGAGTTCAAATGGATTTGATCTTCATTTTTTACGTTGACAACACTAATGAAACTTCCAATTTTGTAAACAAAAATACAAGGTTTGTCCGGAAAGTAATAAAACTGATTTTCTTTCGGCACGACTGTTCTTCGGAACGTGCGCGCACCCACTGTATTCGATAGAGGGCGTTTCTAGCTAACGAACGAAAGGTAATGGCTGGTCAATGGTCTCAGAGCACGTGGAGAGTCAGAACAAACATGTATTTCTGTGAGAGGAGGTCCCAACGCTTCCACCGGCCATCTTATAGCCCAGATGTTGACCAAACTCCCCCCTCCCGGACTTTTTTGTTTCCTTGCCTGAAAAGGCCGATGAAGGGCAAGCATTTTGAGATGACAGAAGGGATCCAAGGAGCATGTACCTCGGTTCTCAAGGCTATTCCGGAGAATGTCTTCCGTGACGCCTTCTATTTTTGAAAATCACACTGGCTGCGCTGCATAGACACAGAAAGAGCTCACTTTGAAAGTTTTTAAAGACTTGTAACGATTGGTTCGATGAATTATTTTCAATCGACTCAGTCCTATTACTTTCCGGACAAACCCTGTACAATTGGATTGATCTGAAGTTGAATTGCTTCACTTCAATTCATCTCAGTGAAGTTGAAACCCGTAATAGAGGTATATTTTTTATTTTAAATTATACCATATTTGTGTTTTTTGTGGCGATTTCTGGCGTGAAGAAGGCGAAAGATTTTAAGTTTACAACTTACGACTATCTCTTGTTACAGGGGTTCTTATTGGTAAACGAACTTAGTGATAATTTTTTCATGACGTACTTTCATAAACAATATATAATAATTTTCTTTCAATCGTGTCCAATTTTTTTGTGACAGCTACATTTTAATTTCTGACCTCATGACTCAACCGTGCTACTTTAGCCGCGATATACATATCACTATTAAGAGAATCAAAACCTATTGATAAAAGGAGTCCCCTCTTATTTCTAAACCCACTCCAAGGCACGAAAGGTCATCTTCGCGTGAATGGTCTGCTTGTCAATTCAAGTTTAACATTAACACACGCAATCCATCGTAAGACTTTTTTTTTCGGGAAAGATACGAAATTGCTATCACGCAAGTCGAACAATTCCGAACGTAAGTTCGAAATTCGTAGAGTGGCATTCACTGAATTCACTCGGAACGGAAAATTTTGAATTTTATCGGAATTTTTGTACGACAAGTTTTTGCTAGCGGAGAAATAAATTTAAAAAAAGAAAAATGTAAGTTTTTATTGAATTCAAACTATAACATATTTGTTACCAGTAAAATAATCTTTAATGCGATTTCCGCAAGTCCAAAATAAATACCACCAAGCAGCAATATGCACTAATGATTGAGCTGTTACAGCAAAAATCTGAAATGGCGCAGGGTTTTACCAAATGCCCTAAAGAAGAAGAAGCAGCTTTTTGGAAAAAATATGGCGAAGGAACTGAACAGTGTTGGCCCGCCTAGCAAAGATATTTCCAGCTGGAAGAAGATAACATATTAAAGTTGTAGTTTTTATTGTTGTAACTGGATAATTTAAAACTTGATTGACTTATTTGTTGTTATGTATGGCTAGATTGGAAGGCCTACATGAAAAGAAAATTAGTGTAGAATAAAAAGGAGCAGTTAGCTACTGGTGGCGGCAGAAATAGGCAGCACAATTTCAGCGAATTGGAGAAAGCGGTGATAACACTAACGGCATTAGAGACGAGTACAAGTGGAATTAAAAATACAGTGAGCTTACCGATGTCAGCCGACGTTGACAACGAGACAGAGGCCGACGTATCAATGCCATCAGTGACCTGCAGTCCAGCACTGCCTACACGTTCTCCTAGGTCACCGGATACATGTACAGCCAATTTAATTTCAGGAAAAGGTTCTCGATAAGTTGGACGATCTTTCATTAGATATGCGACGAGTAGGCAGAGCATTGGAAATGCAAAACGATTTAAAAAAAGCGGAAGTGGAAGAAATTAGAAGGCACAACATACCTATGAAGAATTTATAGCTGCTAAGAATTCCATAAAACAGCAAATGTTAGAAGTAAATAAAAAAAAAATGCAAGCCATTACAAAAAATAATTATAATAATTAAATAAATACTTAATTAAATAAATACTTAATTAAAACTATAAATATTTTGTGTTAATATTTATTTAGGATCTTATGTCCGTGTAAGTGTTGCACGTATAGCTTCTCTGATTTCTGAAGCTGCGTCATTATAGGTTGATGAAAAAATTTCATTTCTTTCTGTAAAAATATTTGGTTCCGAATTATTTTCTAAAATTTCATCATTCACGCGATAGTGAATGCAAACGTTGTGTAACGCTGTCGCAACATTAACGATTTGAGATGCCTTCCATGGATCGTAGTGAAGCTCACGTGCACCCAGAAGACATCTAAATCGATTTTTAAAAACACCTATTGTTCTTTCAACGATATTTCTCGCTTTTGCATGTATTTCATTATATAGTATTTCTCTTCTGGGCTTTTGGAATTTTTGTAACATACATATATGTTTGTATGTATAATACCCAAAAGCCAAGTGCTTTGTTCACCATCAAGGTACTTTTTCTCATGAAAATAACGAGCATTGCTGACATTCCATATGTAGGAGTCGTGATTGCTGGCAGGAAACTGAGCATTTATATAACGTATTTTCATATTATTGTCACATATCTGCAAAACATTGATTAAGATGTTTGAAATGTAAATTTGTCACCAAACTTACAATCATGGCATTGATACTAAAGTATCCTTTGCGGTTATAATAGAGAAACTGAGGGCACAAATGGCACTGAAGCAATCCCAATACTTTAAGATGCAACAAAATGTTGACTGAGCCATTGGAATATCGAAGTCTTTACCCATTCCATGCTGATAGCCTGCTTCAGCTAAAACCGTAAAACCGAAGACAATCGATGAAGTAAAGATATAGATGACGATCTTGAAAAACTTGTATTCCTCTCTAGAACATCGAGGACATACTTAAAGGCCGACTTATTTAAGCAATAGTTTTTAATAAACCTGTTTTAGAAAAATAATTTTAATAAAATTTAACAATGAATTTTTGTGGATTCTCGAAGTGTAGATTGTTTCGTTCACATCGAAAGGGTTGCTCTTGTCCCTCAGTAATTTACGGTGAAGTTTTAGATCAAGCAACATAAATATAAAAGTTAGCGAATCCATACTTTGTTCGTAAAATCAATTTGAATATAAACGATTTCAGTTTTATTAATCAAAATTAAAATTTTTTTTCTACACAACTGATTTCGAAATGTCAAAATTCAAAATTAAGTCTGGCAACAAAAGTTTCGAATTCACATGGATTCAATGATAGCAAATTATGCGTATTCGTAGCGGGCATTCGTATTCGTAGCTTTGCTACGATGGATTGCGTATAGGGCTGATTATGGCAGCCCCGGAACGCTGCAACTTTGCTCTGCCTTTCGCCATTACAGATTCATGTTAGGATCTTCAACCCTAATGAAAGACTATGTGGCTGTCTTTGCCCGTTTTACCGGATAACGTAAAAGAATAGCAGAGAACGTTTATCATAGAGAAGGTTCACGGCGCGGAGAACGTAAAAATATTTTTAGCTAACTCGGTCGAGATGGAAGAGTTTCACCACTGCCTGCTCGGCAGGAGAAATTTTAACAGTTGCGCTTGAACAGAGCTGAGCATTGTTACATATGTACGTATGTTAGCTCTTTTGCTTATGTTTTTATACGTTTATATGCAAGCATGTGTATTATTATGAATTCTTTTTGTGCATATTAATGAATACTTGTGCAATTGAATACATTTGAATTAAATTACTTTTCAAAGTAATATTCGTAGTTTATGTGAAAATAAAGCCTATTTTTTTAATTATATTGGTAATTGATATATTCATACCCAACAAACACTGGAATTGAAATTCTCAAACGTTGGAGAAAATATTAATTTTCAATTTGAAATTCATCATTTATTCAATTTGAAAGACAACATTTTCTCAAACGTTTCTCAAAGGCTATTTCTCAAATTAGTTTCCATCGTTTTACAATTTGATAAGAATCATTTTCTCAAATATGTATATGGCATGCCGTTTCATTCCGTTCAATAATCAATCATCTATCAAAAAGTATTCATAATTAAAAAAACGTAATCGTGATGTGCAGCAATTTTGAAGAATAAAAGTGAAAGGAAGTATAATATTATAAATTTTTGTTATAATTGTGATATTTCGAACAGAAAATGCATACTACAAAAAAAAATAAAAAGTGAAGTGACGCAGATATTTGACTTGCTCACAGATAGTAATGGAGTAGAGAAAAATAAAAGCCTGGAGATCCCAGGTGTAGATGCGGATATGGAGGAAAGTCCTTCTACTTCCAATAGGGTGGAATATGAGTTTAGTGATATAGAAAGTGATGATTCCGTATATGAGAAATCTAAAGAGGCATACCATCAAAAATTTCCTACCGCTGCCACGGATATGGAATTCGAGCGGACTACATTGAATTTTTTCCAACACGCCAGCAACAGAATAAAAAAAAGAATTGAATACGAAAACAAAAAGAATATGTCATCGGTAATCGTAGATTAATTAGTTCTTATATTATTGCGCGACAATTTTAAATTTAATTTTGTAAGTTGTAATTGGATTATTCTTAAATTTTGCACTTAAATTAACTTTTTCGTTTGTTTCCTTATCTTAATAATGTACATTATTTTCGTTAATTTAAATTTAAAAATGAAATTTTGTTACATTACCATATTATTTATTGTTTAATAAAATGTATGTACATATATATGTACTGCGTACAATATACCTCTATAAATTCTTATATAAATAAAAATTAATTTCAACCAGTTCTTATTTTTAAATCAGTGGCAACTTCAATTAATGTAATTGGAATTCGTTCCATTCCTCTCGTTTCATATTTGACATTCTCAAATTAAGAACAAAGGAAAATTTCATATTAAAAATGTGGCTTTTTGTTTGAGAATGGCTTTGTTTTCAAATTGAAATGACTTAGAGAACAAACGTTTGAGATTTGAAATTAAGGTTGATTCTCAAACGGATCTCAATTTGAGAATCAACAAAAATGTTCATTGGGTACTTACATATGTTCATTACGTATGTATATAAGAAACTATCATAATATTATTAAAAAAAATGAAATATATTACAATAGTGATAAATGTAGATTAATCGTACATTCTATCATTAAAAACTTATATTCACATGTATGTACATATGTATGTATGTGTTTATGTTCGCTTTCGCGAATTCAAATCATATTATCACTTATCAATAATATGTGCGCGCTGCTCATATGTACATACATTAATATGTGCGTATGACATTGGCACACAAATAACGCATATGCATTCACATGTGTGTAGATATGTCACCCGCAAAAACTACAAACATTGCTTTACAAAAACAACAATCGTTTGAAATAGCATCATACATACTTATACGAGTATGCGTACACATGTAAATATGTGCGTATTCCCACTCAAGTAATCCATACACAACATACATACTTACATATATGCGTTCACATGTAGATATGTCACCCGCAAAAATTACAAATATTGTTCTACAAGAACAAGAATCCAAATAGTCGATGCCCAAATTTGTAGAAAAACTCCTAACAACAATATTTTCATTCATGAACGCAAGCCCCCTTTCAACAGGCAAACTCGCTTCATTCATAAAAACAAACACCAATACATCTTCCCGAGCATGCCTTTGCCTATAAGCGTCTTTTCGCGACGGTGGCAAAAGCTAAAAATCATAAATTGAACAATTTCTGATATTTGTATTAGAAGGAAAAAGCGACAACCCCGCAAATATAAGTATAGAATAAAATTGACAACATAGTTTATTTGTCGATTTTCATGTCTAGAAATGTATCAAAGAAAATATTCATTATTCCTCTGAGTTATGTGTACAGTGAGTCCCGGTTAAGGAGTACTCCGCTGAAATGAAAATCATCCCTCTTAACTCCCTACATCTTGCTGCTTCTCAAGGTTTTTTTTATGAAATATATAGAAATTATTGTTTTAAGTACCACTCGCTTAAGTATTCGCACACGCTTATGTGCCATATTATATTGTTACGAATTTACTGCTTGCTAGTTTACTTTGTTAGGTTCGTATCTCTGGATTGACAAATAAAATCAACACTGTTTAATTTAATTCAACAACTCTTTATTTCACAACTCGTCTACACTATAGCAGTTTACTCTTAGCACTGATTGATTACGTTGGCGCTGCCACGGCTTATATAGCCACGCACTTCTCGCTGATGCCGACGTGTCCTTCTAGAATATCGCGTCTGGAAATTACCAGAACATACGGCTATAGCCACGCACTTCTCGCTGATGCCGACGTGTCCTTCTAGAATATCGCGTCTGTAAATTACCAGAACATACGGCTATACGGCGCCAGACGCAAGCAGACAGTCGCGGCGCCAGACTCAGCAATTGTTTAACTAGACGAGCAGACAGTGTGGCGCCAGATGTCTACAACAAGACAAATGCTATTCCATATACCTACAGCTATTGTTCATAATCAGGGATGCATATAGTAATACAAATACAACTTAATACTACTTTTTGTAACACTGCCCTCCACTAAAGCCTAATCGTCCCGATTAGGCACAAATCCTCTTGAACCAAATGGGGCGAGCCTCTCCAAATGTACTACTTTCATTTTACATCGTGCTTTCCCATTTCTTTGTATGCGGTATACCACGTCATTAAGTCGTTTCATCACCATATAGGGTCCTTCCCAGGCTGTCTGCAATTTCGGGGACAAGCCTTTCTTTCGAAGTGGATTGTACAACAGGACCAGATCACCTTCTTCAAAACCTTTTGAATTTGCCGCTTGATCGAACCGGTCCTTCATCTTATTGCTCATCAGATGCGTATGCTGTCTTACCATTAAATGCAATTCATTCATTTCTTCCTTTAAGGCAGAACAATAATCTCCATCATTTCTTACAGCTGTAGGATTCGTACCAAACTTAAGATCAGCAGGGAGTCGCAGATCAGATCCGAAAATAATCTTTGCTGGCGTGTAACCAGTTGTCTCCTGCTTCGCTGAACGATACGCCAGCAGGAACATCTGGATGCACTTGTCCCAATTCCGTTGGTCTTTATCAACGATTTTCCGCAGATGTTCTTCGAGCGTTCGGTTGAATCTCTCTACCATCCCATCTGATTGTGGGTGTAACGCTGTTGTCCGTGTCTTGTGGATGCCCAATAATGTACAGACTTCTTGGAAAATGGAAGATTCGAAATTCCTGCCTTGATCTGAGTGTAATTCGACGGGCACTCCGAACCTTGTTATCCAATTTTCTACAAACGCTTCGGCTACGGTCTTCGCTTCCTGGTTTGGTAAGGCATATACTTCTGGCCATTTACTGAAATAGTCCATGACAACCAGTAGATATTTGTTTCCGGCCGTACTGGTTGGGAACGGACCTGCAACATCCATTGCGACTCGTTCAAATGGTGATCCCACGTTGTACTGTTGTAGCCTACCGCGACTTTTGGCTTTAGGACCTTTAGCTGCCATGCACTCTACGCAATTACTTATCCATTCTGCTATGGAATCTCGACAACCGATCCAGTAGAACCGCTGTTTAATCTTCTCTATAGTTTTTGTAATTCCAAGGTGCCCTCCACTAGGTCCATTGTGATATTCTTTCAATACTTTTGGGATCATGGACTTCGGTACTATGATCAGCAGACGAGAATGTTTGCTATCTTCGCCTACCCAGGTACGATGAAGGTATCCATTAACGAGGCTTATGCTGTTCCATTGGGCCCAATATGCTTTTGCAGTTGGACTCTCGCTACTTATTTGTTCCTTTGGTGGTCGTACCCCATTTTCTTTGGCTATTATCAGCTTTGCAAGATCAGGGTCCCCCAGCTGATTGATTCTGATGCGGTGAGGAGTCCAATCATCTTCAGGTTCTATATTCAGTAATCGCACGTCGATTATACCTTCTTTTTCTTCTGCTTTGGAGCAATGTTTACGTTCCAGTGGACAAGGGCGACGCGATAATGCATCCGCATTTTTGTGGTGAATCCTCTTTCGGTGTTCTGTTGGTTGATTCCGTTTTGATGGGTTTACCTTTATATTGCAATTACGGGCAAAGTGACCCGCTTTTCCACAGTTGAAACATCTGCCTGTTGTATTTACTCGCTGTGCAGCAATTGTCTTCAGAGTCTTCAATATTTCTTCCATCAGCGCTGGTTGTTCCGTTTCAACCCTTTGTACTTTGTGTGCTGGTTTACTTAGTAGGGAAGCTGTTTCCTGTATGAGGGCGTGCGAAACCGTTTCAGCAAACGTTCTTTTTGGCAAGGCATATGTGGCGCGTTTGGTGTCCACATCACGAATTCCATTTATGAAACATTGAATTTTTACCCTCTCAATGTAATCCACAGGTGCATCTGCATTTGCCAAATGAGCCAGTCGTTCTATTTCAGTTGCGAACTCTTGCAATGACTCGTTCATTTTCTGACCCCTATTTTGCAGTTCGATCTGGTATATTTGTTTCCGGTGCTCACTACCATATCGTCTTTCTATCGCACTCATCAATGCCTCATAGTTGTCCCGTTCACAGTCTGGAATAGTCTGAAGGATTTCTGCCGCAGGTCCTTTCAATGATACAAACAAGGACGCCACTTTGTCCGCTGCATTCCAGTTATTGGCCAATGCTGTCTTTTCAAACTGAAGTTTGAAAATTTGAAATGGAATACTTCCATCGAATGTGGGTGCCTTCAATCTTGGATTATTTGTTGGTGGTGCAGGGCCATGCAGTTGCAGTTCTCGCATCCGATTACTCAAATGAAGAACTTCTGATTTCAAATTTTCTTCGTCATTTTTTAACGTGCTTAATTCGTCTTCCAATTTTGAAACTTTCTGTTGCACTTGTGTATTACTTTCTGTAATCTGTTGTACCAAACGCTTTTCTAACTGCGTATTATTTTCAGTCATTTGTTGTGTAAGGCGAGACTCTAACTGTGATGTATTTTCAGCTATTTGCGTCATTTGCTGTGCCAGACGATTTCCTGTTTGCACTGCATTTTCTGCATTTTCAGCTATTTGCGTCATTTGCTGTGCCAGACGATTTTCTGTTTGCATTGCATTTTCTGCTATTTGCTGTGCCAAACGATTTTCTGTTTGCACTGCATTTTCTGCTATTTGCTTAATAGCCACTAATAGCATGTTAGTGTCTACACTTGATGATGTTCGTTGTTCTTCTAATTTTTCTTCCACCTTTGTAGAAGTTCCTGGCCCATCAAATTCGAACTCGTCCACATTAATTCCATCCGCTTCCATTGCTTCACGTAGTCGTGCCTGCAGATCCGCCTTTTGCCCGCTTATCGGCAAATTACGCTCCTCCAGTTCCTTTTTTAATTGCTGAATTCTCAATTCTCCGAATTTAACCATCTTGAATTTGGATTATTTGACAATCCCACTTCTGACACCAATTGTTACGAATTTACTGCTTGCTAGTTTACTTTGTTAGGTTCGTATCTCTGGATTGACAAATAAAATCAACACTGTTTAATTTAATTCAACAACTCTTTATTTCACAACTCGTCTACACTATAGCAGTTTACTCTTAGCACTGATTGATTACGTTGGCGCTGCCACGGCTTATATAGCCACGCACTTCTCGCTGATGCCGACGTGTCCTTCTAGAATATCGCGTCTGGAAATTACCAGAACATACGGCTATAGCCACGCACTTCTCGCTGATGCCGACGTGTCCTTCTAGAATATCGCGTCTGGAAATTACCAGAACATACGGCTATAGCCACGCACTTCTCGCTGATGCCGACGTGTCCTTCTAGAATATCGCGTCTGGAAATTACCAGAACATACGGCTATACGGCGCCAGACGCAAGCAGACAGTCGCGGCGCCAGACTCAGCAATTGTTTAACTAGACGAGCAGACAGTGTGGCGCCAGATGTCTACAACAAGACAAATGCTATTCCATATACCTACAGCTATTGTTCATAATCAGGGATGCATATAGTAATACAAATACAACTTAATACTACTTTTTGTAACAATATTTTTAGTTTTACAAACCACAAACATCTGTATCTTTCATTATGGCACATAACCGGAATTGACTGTATTTGTCAAGGAATGTAAAAAATATTTTTAAGCGGCTTGCAAAAGTCTGCGTCGATATGTATGCACGCTCATACAAATACATACATATCTATGCTGGTTTGTATGGGAAGCTGTTTCAGCGGCAAGGGAAGCAGTGTCAATTGGCGATCGTTCGTTTGTTTTCGGCACAGCTTGGATTTTCTACCAACAATACAATGTTGTGACGCTTTGCCGTCACGTCAGTTCTTCGACACATTGACTCTTTGACATGAAAGCAAAAAATGTGAGCTTCGCCATTGGTTGTCCGTGTCAACGGAAATTTCGCTTGAAGCGAGTGTACATATTTACATATGCTGCATGTATACAAATTTACAAACATTATGCGTATGGTTCTTTTATATTTGTTTACATGCACACATAATTACATACATACGCATATATGGGCAAATGTGCGACCGCTTGGTCTTTTAACATGATATCGGAACGATTAATGACCAAAGCAAATATATACATATCTATGTATGTATATACATAAATATATGTCGTATCAAACCTAAGTATATAAAATGCATATTTAGGTAGTAATACAAATCTTATTGAGTTATATACATACATATTTGCAAAGTTTTTATGGAGTTCATCATAAAATAGGTAAATTTTAACATAACTATGTGCATACTTACATATATACTTAGTATGTATATCCCGTTGGTAGGATTTTAGACCCGTTGGTAGGATTTTAGAACCCGTTGGTAAGATTTTCCCGTTGGTAGGATAGATCCTACGGGATCAGGCATCCCAGCTGAGCTCTAAGCTACCGGGGGGGTCGGCAGGTCGCGGATAGCCGGACGGCCTGTAGTAGCAGGTTAGTTGCGAAATAAGTTAAAACGAATAAGCAACCCCCGACGAGGAGCGGCAGGAGTGGAGGATGCGGTATAAAAGCCAGCCAAGCCGATGAAACTCTTGCGACAGAGGCGAATAGTTGCCGCCTCTCTAATATAGGTGACCGATCAAAATCCAGGCGCGACGGACTCAAAGTGAGCGGCTTCCTGGTCAGCGTCTGTTCACCATGTTAGGTGCGGCTGTAAATAAGACCGGTCCATACCGGGGCGCACTGGGAGTCCCTAGAAGCATCACCAGCTGTTTTCACTGGTGGTGTGGAGAGGGTGATGTGAGTCAGCTCTGCCGAAGTGTCAGCCACGATGTGAAGCAGGAACCAGCCCCTTCGGGCCCTGGTCAGGAAGTGTACATTGGGCGCAGAACTAGTAGACTGCGTTGCTCCGGGCGAGCGCCGGTTCGTCCGAGTTTACCGGAACCGGTAAAGCGTAGGACAGGCCTCAGGGAACTGGGGTAGGGGCATAGCCCCCGAGGGTATACCCGTTCCTGTCTATTTCGGCCCGCCCCCCTGCACACGATGCGCTGGTTAAACTGATAAATGGAGACAATAAATGAAAAAACACAAAGCAACAACAATAGCAGCAACAAGTTTAGCGGTGTCATAAGCCAACTTACGATGACAGGAGTAGATCCCTTTAAAAAAGCCTCGCGTTTGGCTAGATCGCCCGTGAAGGTGCTCTCCGCACAAAGACCAGTGAGGTCGAAATCGTCACCTCCAACGCTTCAGGAGAACACCCCGATATTGGAAGAAGCAGAGTCGCAACGTGATCATATGTGTGAACTTGGAGATATGATAAAAAAGCTAAAGGATATGATGCATCCGCCACAGCGCACTATCAACAATCCCATGAGGGAACTGCTTGACGAAATAGCGAAGCTCTACACCCGTGCACAAGATGACCATAATAGACAACGGGAAGCCAACTTAGCAAGAAGAGTAGTTATGGAGCAGACGACTGCTGAAGTTACACCGAAGAGACCACGTGACATGCAGATAAAGCGACGAACCCCTACAAAAAGCACTAAAACGACGCATGACGGACCATTTGTGAAAGCAGTAGAAAGAAATCTCGGGGGAGGAGAAAAGGACGCGACAAGGGAAGATACCTGGATCACGATACCAAGTAAATCCCACAAAAATAAAAACAAGAAGAAGGAAAACGCCGTACCACGCCCTCGACCAGAAGCAATTGTTATCGCAAAAACTGGTGATATGTCTTACGCAGACATACTTCGGGCGGTTAAGCAGAATGAAAATCTGCAAGTGCTTGGGGAAAATGTCTCACGAATTAAAAAGACAGCTAAAGGTGAGATACTGTTGGAGCTAAAGAAAGCGCAGACAGGAAGTACTAAGAAATATAGAGACGAGATAGTGAAGATACTAGGAGATCAGGCACAAATAAGATCTCTAACGCAGGAAATTACAGTGGAAGTGCGAGACTTGGACGATATCACGACGAAAGAGGATATAGCACAGGCAATTCGTGCAGAATTTGAAGAGCTGCGTCTATTTAGTGTAGAGTGCATTAAAAACATCAGACCAGCGTATGCAGGCACGCAAAAAGCTATCATAAGCCTTCAGGCACAGGAAGCAAAGCACTTACTGGCAGCACAAAAGATAAAAATCGGCTGGACAATCTGCAGAATTAGGGAAAAAGCGCAGCTGAAGAAATGTTTCAGATGCTTAGAGTATGGATATGTGGCGAAAGCATGCAGCAACCCAGAAGACAGGAGCAAGTGCTGTGCTAAATGCGGAGAGGAGGGTCATTTCGCCAAAGATTGTGTTAACAATCCTTCCTGCAAGGCATGTAAACACAGTGGAAGGCCAAACATAGACCATCAGATAGGAAGCCGGAAATGCCCCATATATACAGCAGCGCTCAAAAACCCTAAAAGATGAAAATATTACAAATAAACCTGAACCACTGCGAAGCGGCCCAGGATCTCTTGACGCAAAACATATACGAAAATGAAATAGACGTTGCATTAATCTGTGAACAGTATAAAAATAAAAACTCTGACAAGTGGATTTCCGACACCACAAAAAAGGTTGCAATATGGGCATGCGGAGATAAGATGATGCAAGACATACCACTAATTGACAAGGCATACTATCACCCCTATCATGCATTTCGATTACGTTCCCGCTCGACGCTTCGCCGGAGTCGAAATTAGGTATCATGCGTTGCGATTGGATTGAAAGAAGAAGAGGAAAAGCTATAACTCTTTCGAAATCAGCTGTTTGCTTTGAAATGTGTGAAACTGGCACATAACAAAGCAAAAATACACAAATTACTGCTGTTCAAAGAAAATAAATAAAAGTAAAATTTTTATATTATTATTTTTATTAAACGTAACTATGGAATCTTTATCCGCGGCGATATTACTGGTTGAGGAGGAGAGCAGCGCATCTCAGAATGCTGGGGTGAGAATTGAAAGGAGAAGATTACGAGATATGTGCGATCCCTTCCAGATGAATGACGGGCTGTAAGAAATTGCACGTGAAAGTATACATTTTTCTTACAATTTGTTTATTTATTTAGATTCAAAAAAACTTTCGTCTGAATAAGGACGCATTCAAGTATGTCCTAGATACATTTGCGGAAGAAACGACGGCAAGTAAATTTGATGCTACCTTTTTCCAAAAAGCCTGCACATCTTCCTTAGGACGCTGGTGGAAACCGTTGGCTATATCTAGCTTACTCTCCATCATATCTGCCAATTTTCCATATTGCCCTGGTGTTGTTGTTTTTGACCTGAAAGCATATCAAAAAACATCACTAAAACTGGAAATATCGTGTGTTTTACAACTTTTAAATACAAGTTTTACTTACATTTTTAGAAAATTAAAAAAAAATCACGCAAATAATAAAATTTTCGCAGCAAAATAAAAACACAAAAAGTTCTACGCCAACAAAATTGCAACTTAGCAAAACGGAGCTACGATCGAAATGCATGATAGGCAGAATTGTAAATTTCGAAGTTGAACTGAACGGGAACGGAAGGCATGATACCAAAGTCGCCAAACGGAGAAAATTTCAATCCAAGTCGAAATGCGTGATAGGGGTGTATACAAGAGCCAAAATATGGGGAATTTATTTCTACAGCTGCTATATACCGCCAAGTATACCACATGCTGAATATGAAAAAATACTTGACGACTTGGTAAAGGATGCGATGACAACTACACCTAATATAATTGCAGGTGACTTTAATGCCTGGGCGCTAGAATGGGGCAGCAAAAATACAAATCTGAGAGGTAGCGCATTACTTAAAGCATTTGGTGTTCTAGACGTAGTACTGCTTAACACAGGAAGACAAAACACCTTCGAGAAGAATGGGCGTGGCTCTATTATAGATATATCTTTTGCCAGCAGGGTACTATATCGATATATAGACTGGCGGATATGCGACATGTATACCCAAAGTGACCATTTAGCTATAATGTTAAGTATCAGCAAGAGTGTGCAACAGCGAAATGTTTGCCACCAAAAGGTGCAGTCCAAGGGGTGGAGAATTGAAACCCTAGATGAGGAGCTTTATAAGTTAATGCTGGATGAAAACTTAAACGTAAACGGAAGTGATGACATAGACCAGCAGGCTAAATTAATGGTACAACATATTAGCAAAGCCTGTGATGCCGCTATGAATAAAAAGAGGACAGCCGCACAGAGAAAGCCTGCTTACTGGTGGAATCGAGAAATCGAATCTCTGAGAAGTGAAAGTCACAAAGCGAGGCGCCGTTTTCAACGAAACATAGGCAGCTTAAATTGTGACAGCCTGCGAGAAGCATTCAAAAAGAAACGCAACGACCTAAAAAAGGCGATTAAAAAGAGCAAAATGACATGTTTCAAAGAATTATGCGAAAAAGTGGACGAAAATCCGTGGGGAGCAGCGTATAAGATTGTAATGTCAAGGATTAAAGGTGGCAAATGTCAAGCGCCTACATGCCCTTCATTACTCAAAAATGTGGTAGAAACCCTGTTCCCACAACAAAGTCAAGAAGAAGGAAATTTTTATCGCGAAGAAGCCGCAGATGTGCCAGAAATCACCGAGCAGGAAGTTGTTCAAGCTGCTGAGCGCTTTAAAAATAGCAAAGCACCAGGATTGGATGGTATTCCGAATAGGGCTCTTAAAATTGCCATCAGCTACCATCCACAGCCATTTTCGGATTTATACACGCGTAGCCTTCGTGAAGGAGTGTTTCCAAAAATCTGGAAAGTACAACGGCTGGTGCTACTACAGAAGCCAAACAAACCGGCAGGAGAACCAAGTTCCTATCGACCGCTCTGTATGATCGATACGATGGGCAAAATCCTAGAGCGGATAATCTGTACCCGTCTAGAAAATCATTTAGAAGGAGATGGTGGTCTCTCTGATAACCAATATGGTTTTCGTAAAAGGCGCTCAACTCTTGATGCTATCAAGAAAGTTGCTGGTATAGCAGAAAAGGCTATTGAAGGAGACAGGTGGATGTACGGGAACAAAGAATACTGTGCGGTCGTCACATTTGATGTGAGAAACGCCTTTAACTCGGCCCATTGGCCCCATATAATGCGTGCATTAGTGCTTAAAACAACTCCGAGCTATTTGTTGTACGTCATACAAAGTTATCTGGCCGATAGGATCCTGCTCTATGACACTGACGAAGGACCAAAAAAGTATAGGGTAACGGGTGGTGTGCCGCAAGGATCTGTGCTTGGTCCACTCCTGTGGAATGCACTATATGATGAAATATTGCGCCTCCCTCTGCCGAAAGAAGTGCAAATAATTGGATACGCAGATGATATTGCTGTGACAATAGTAGCTAAGGAGCTCCATCAAATACAAAGTATTTGTAGTGATACTGTCCTGAGGATAAAACAGTGGCTAACGAGTGCAAAACTCGAACTTGCCGGCCACAAAACGGAAGCAGTTCTTATAACTAGCAGGAAAAAAACTGGAAACTATTTCGCTTAACATAGACGGGCACAACATTACAACACAATCCGCCGTGAAATACCTTGGTGTAACGATTGATGCGAGGCTCAACTACAAAATGCATGTTGAAAAAGCGTGTGAAAAAGTGGCGCGTGTAAACATGGCCTTATCAAGGATAATGGCAAACATTGGAGGACCGAAACAGAGCAGGAGAGCTCTTCTGGCCAAGGTGAGCTAATCAATTATAATGTATGCGGCGCCTGTATGGGGGCCGGCATTAATACATAAGACGTATGCTGGGGTGGCACAATCGGTGTTCCGGTTGAGCGCAATCAGAATAGTCAGTGCGTTTCGCAAGGTTTCCAAGGAAGCTGTCGGGGTTCTAGCAGGAATTATGCCACCAGACATAATGGCTCTCGAACTTAAGCGAATCTATGATAAAAGTAAAAGCTCAGGCCGGAAACTATCGGGAGCTGTGCTTAGAGTTGAAGGTCAAGCCAGCTTAGACGAATGGCAAACACGCTGGGATACATCAAACAAGGGGAGATGGACATACCGCTTAATCGGTAACATACAAGTATGGATGGAACGAAAACACGGGGAGGTAGATCATTACATGACGCAGTTCTTAACAGGGCATGGATGCTTCAGGGAGTACTTACATAAGTACGGCCACGAGGAAGGAGTAGCTTGCTCGTTCTGTGGTAGCAACAGCGAGAACGCAGAACACATATTTTTCCACTGTCGGAAATATACAGGGTAGGCCATTTAAAGTTGACCCATCTGGCAACGCTGTAACTTTTAACAACAAGCAAAATTGCCGATTTTATGCCACCGAAAATCCTCAATTAATTGAAGAACAGCCTCTTTACGACCAAAAAGTAACAGTTTGGTGCGGTGTTTGCGCGAATATGATCATCGGACCGTATTTTTTCGAAGACGATGATGGAGCCACGACAACAGTCAATGGTGAGCGTTATCGAGCCATGATAACGGATTTTGTGATACCCATTATTCGCGAAAATGACATGGATAACTTCTGGTTTCAACAGGACGGGGCTACATGCCATACAGCTCGACCAACAATCAATTTATTGCGACCATTTTTCCCCGGGCGATTGATATCGAAAAATGGTGATGTTGACTGGCCACCGAGATCACCAGATTTGACGCCACCAGACTTTTATTTGTGGGGTTATTTGAAATCCAAGGTATACGCTAATAAGCCAAAGACCTTAGCTCAACTGAAAGCCAACATTCGACGTGAAACAGCCGCCATATCATCCGAAACATTGGCCAAAGTCATGGAAAATGTCGAAAAAAGAGTGCATTTAGCTGTCAAAGCTAAAGGTGCCCATTTACGCGATCTAAATTTTTAAATATTAGCTGAAACAAATCCCCTTGGACCAAAATAAATTATTTTTGAAATGAACAAAAAACATTGTTTTCTTTTGTTCTTTTTTTTTAGAAACAAATGGGTCAACTTTAAATGGCCTACCCTGTACAAAGGAGCGACTATCTTTGGAAAAGGAAGTATCCAACCGAATAACACCAGATAATATAGTGAACTATATGTTGCACTCGAGGAATGTGTGGGATTTAGTGAAGAAGATGGCAGCCAGGATTCTCCATGACCTGAGAAGAGCAGAACATCAAAGAAGGAGCGAATCTAGAGCAGCGAATATCGCTGTAACGACGTGAGCCCATAGGCTAAGCTTGCCCTGCGATGAAATGCCTAACGGCGGTCCCACAGGGCCTCAGTAAAGCTAAAGGAGACGGAGTTAGGGTTTAGTACGTAGGCGTACCGTTTCGCAAAGTCCAGAACAGTAGGTAATACTGACTGGGCGTGGTCCCGAATGAGGTGCACCTTTAGCGAGCAGTACGAATCGTGCATACTGCTAGTAAAGTAGCAGTATCTATGTAAGATTCCCCCTCCGGCACAAAAAAAAAAAAAAAACATACTTAGTATATACTTTGATACCAAATATATACGGATCATATATATGTAAATTATATGCCGAGTCGGTTGCGCATAGGAAATAAACGAATCTGTAAATTTGTTTACATTGAAATTAGCATTATTTTTCTCATTTAACACTGAAAATGCTTAATTCTGCTATTTTCGTGGTGAAACACGCTTATAATTTGTCTGTGGTGAGACTCTTCCATCTCTGCCGAGTACCCCTTCGAAAAGTTACGATATTTGAAACGTGAACCTTCTCTATGATAAACGTTCTCTGCTATTCTTTTACGTTCTCTGCTAATACTATGTTCGGACCGACATTGTGGAATCTAAGTCGTTCGGACTGACAATGCGTGTTTTCGATGAGTTTTCACTGACAACTATCAAAAGCGGCATTCTCTTGCTCTTGCAAGATTGCACGATGACACAAAATGCAAAAATCCTATACCGAAATATGCAAGGCCAAGAGAGTACCCATTGCATAATCTAGTGCTATAGCACGGCACGAAAATAAACATGGGTTTTGGTCTGACATATTTTACAGCCATTGCAAATAATATTCTGCATGTGTTTGTTGTTGTGCCGTTCACCAAAGGGAAAATTCTGCAATTTCTGCACGGTGCAAGGTTTTGCAAGAGCAAGGGAATCCCCCTAATATGAGGATATCAAGCGACAGCTGTATTTATATATGGAATGTACACAAATATAAGTGACAATTTAGGGCTGGCAAGAGATGTCTTCCAAAAACATCGATTAAACTAGAGCAGGCACCGATTATAATGAGTGGAATGTAAGTTTTCAAGTAGTTTTCAGCGAAAACTGTGTTTTCGTTTGACAGATTTTACATGGACGAAAACACAACTTTTCGTGCGAAAACCAGTTTTTTCCACAAAACATGTTTTCGTTGTCCGAAAATAGTATAACACGAAAAAGTTAAAAATAACATTTTTTTATAAATATTCTGATACAAAGTCAACATATATTTTTATTAGTAATTATGCTTTTTGACTGTGATATAGAACAATTAATATTTGTTATCTTATCACCAAAATGTACATATAGTATCCGATAAAGCAAATGCAACCAGAGCCAAGTTGTCGATTTTGTTTTTATTGCAACGCCGATTTATTTCGAATTATTTTTTTGTTTCAAATGTATAGCAACCCGCCGCGACAGAAAATTGTAACTCTGCTATATAACCGTAAAACAGTTTCTTTTCCTAATTGAATTGAGTTTGTGTTTATTGAAACATTTACTTAGCATAATTTTTACGTTGAATTTTTTTCCAAGCCCCGTTATTATTTGATGATCCTCTTCTATCCCACCAATCATCCCGAACTATGCATATTAGTAACAAAACGATCGAAATAGTGCATCGTGGGTCCTCCAAAAGCACAATGTTCAAATATCATTGAACATGCTTACTTATCAGCAAAGCCGAAATTCTACTAAATATAAATATCTATTTATATATTATATACATACATATATACATAATGTATTTGCATGCAATGCACTTCTAATAATAACAAAAATGCGTGGGATACAAGTCATAAATTTATAGAAGAGATAACATCACACACGGACATGTATTATATTCCACTTCGACACTATACGAGCTTCCATAAAGTTTATTTTCTACCAGAATTGCAGTAAGTGATTGATCCCACAATATAATTCTCATGAAACTTCCATCTGCGCTGATAGTTTTTCGAGGGTTATTCTATTTGCAATGGATATGATAATAGAGTTTGGTGGACAAATTTGGAAGTTCATCGCAATAAGTCATGCATTTTTCATTTGTATACTATTTCTCACTCTTCCGGGTTGCATTATTTCGCACTTCCTAAAGGGTGAAATTATTTGTACTTAAGCTATTAAATTTTCTTCAGTTCATTTCAATTAAAACGATACAAAAACAAATACATTTGGCCCATACTCTACAGTAAATAATCGAGTTTTGTTCTGTTCTTATTTTATTGTACGCTTCACACTGACGCTAGTCGAGGAATTCTCAAAACGATTTAGCTGCGGAGGTGGAAACCAAATTTTTGCGCATACACTCTCATATTCAAACAAAAAAATTAAAAAAAAACTATGCCGTTGAACAATAAATTTTATCGAATATTACTGGGTTAAGTGTTCCTTTTTTTGTTCGACAAAGTAGTTATTATAACATTACTGAAGTACACATTATTTTTATTTAATTTTCAGTCATTAATTTTTATATTCTCACATACGTGCTTATAATTTGAACAAAACCTTACTTTAAACACCTGGAAGAAGCTGAATTAATGACTTTATCCGGCGTACTAATGTGCAATTAAAGTAATTCGCAGAATCCGAACCAGAAGCCGATGAGAGATGATTGCAAAATGTCTCATTGAATACTGAAATCATATTCTGCTTCAATAAGCCGAAATCCTCTATGGTTGTGGCATTCGGAAGATATTCTGTAAATGTGTAAATTTATTATTAGAATTTTCCTCAAGAGTTTTTTGTGATTATATTTTATAGTGAAAATCGGTAAACGAGAGTACGCCCATATATACCCATATTTTCGACCGCTCGATATTATTTCCTAGCTCTTTTTATTTTTCCAACAGATATCTCAAACAAAAAATTGCATAGATATCAAACCTACTACGATCTTATATTAACTATTTTTAAATAAATGTTAAATGTCTTAAAACAATTTTCAAGGTATTTTTAATTTTTACACCCTGGACGGAGTATATTAAGTAATATATAAATGATCAGTGTGCCGAGTTGAATTGATTTAGCAATGTCCGTTTGTCTGTATATTCGCGAATTGCTTTTAAATATTGTTCTGAAATTTTGCATACAAACCGAACGATCAATATTTGACAAGATATCTTCTAAAAATTTGACATAAATTATTATCTAAAGCAACATTTCAATCTACGAATACATTTTCCAGATCGAACCATTATATCAAATAGGTGCCATACAAACAGAACGGTCAAAATCAAATTCGGAAACTTTTTATTTGTGAAGGGTATTCTAGCTACTGAAGTTACCATTTTTCTTATTGCAATCTACTTATGAAAATTTCAAGTTAGAGAGAAAATATGTATAGTATATTATTATGTGTTATCATTACCTTCAATGGTAAGTGCTAAACCCTGTCCAGTTACACTAGCAGTCGATCTCACGTAAAAGTCCAAGTGTAACCACAATAAATACAAAGTTTGTTCGATGATAAAAACGTATAACGAAAGCTCCTTTTGTCTGTTTTCATACTGTTTAGTCCACTCGATATTGGAGAGACGAGCTGGAATAAAAAAAATATGCAAAATTTTTTATAATTTATAAATTAAGCGTTAAATAATATAAATTTACAAATAAATAAATATAAACATAGGATAGTAAAACGAGTTCATAAATACAACTCATAAAGTCTTGAATTAGTAGAATACAAACTACACCCCGATTCATTTAAAGAGATACATACATAAGGTCCGTATCCAGCTCGTAAGTAATTGCTGAAGAAAACAGAACAATATTTCTTCAAGTAATTTCGACAATTATGAATGATCCACATTAGAAGAGCAAGAGAGAGTAAATAAAGAAAATAAACTTTGTGTGTAATATGTATGTATGTGTGTAATAACATACATATTTTCATTACGATTTATGGATTGTTGTTGATGATTGTTAAATTTTATACAACCTTTCAAAAGTAACTCTACTTCATAATAATGATTTCAACTAATTTAGGATGAATTTAACGATTACCTTCCAAAAATAATTGTTGATTAATTGTTTCTTCGCAAAACCAGGATTGCCAAATACGCATTTTATTGAAAAAATGTATTAAAAATTAGTAATAGATTTCTTTAGAGCTGCATACTAGCACACGAAAATTTACCGCAGGAAATTTTCATGACCATTTCTTAAGCGTTTTTTATATGAAGTTTTCACATTTCTTGAGAGCTGGATACTAAGCTATAATACATGTTTTATTTTTACGCTAGGAGCCGAAATGTCTTCATTTAGACATCGCAGGAGCTTCGATATACCTTTCATATTTTGCTTGTACGAGGCGTTTTAATGAATAACTAAAAAAATGTGATTTTTAATTCGCGTCAATTCTAAGTTCTGAAAACTCGCTGAGGTAGCCTTTTAAGATTTCATTATACTATATCATCATCTAAGAAAGTTGGTCGTTGAGATTGAAGCTATCATCTGCGTTCATAATATGACATTGCTCCTTTATTAGCTTTACAATTTGAACAATATGTTCTCATAACGGGTTAATTTCACTATAATTAGGCTACGTGCTTACAAAATAAAAACTGCTGACATAAAAAATGTTCTTTGTTTTAAAGGTTATGCTTTCTCAAGTCGATATGCAATCATCATGTGCGTCAAATAATGTGACAAAAATAACACTGCCTTTTACGAAGCTAAAAAATCATATTACTTACCAGAGTTATCAATGCTAGCATCAGCCATGTAAGATCTGCGGGAAACTATATTGTCAGTAATTCGTTTTTGCATCTCTAAATATTCTACCGATCCTTGTAGGTGATTCAGCACTGTCGTGAAATCAAGCGATTCATTTACACTTCTCTCCAATTTATCTATTCTGAAAAAATGATTTTAATCTTTATATATACATATACATATATACTGCCTCGATTATTAGAAAATATTTTATTTTGCACATATCTTTGATCATAATGATTAAATAATTTTTAGTAAAAGATATTCCATTCTATAAGATAAGCCATTTTTATTATAAATCAAAAAAGTCAGAAAATTATCCCAAAACTTTCAAAATTATTTGTCAAAATTTTAAGAAAAACCCGAGTATACCGTTTTATAGCGCTAGTTTGCGCGATATTATTGAGATATCTAAGCGAATAAAACCACACTAAACAACAACTTAAAATTTGGTACAATCCCTGGGAAAACTAGTAAAAATGCCATTACTATGAAAAGAAAGAAGTCCACTTTTTATTTAATTTTTAATGTATAAATGTGGGAAGCGATGACAAGACAACACGTAGTAGACACACTTACTAATGACGTACGCAGTCATCAATCAGTAATTGCGCACTTATTTAAGCGGACGGATTAATTGTAACAAGAAAACCTATAAACCTTAAAATAATAAAACAATTAATTTAATTAACATACCATAACAGAAGTGTTATGGGCACAGAAGTGTTATGGTATCCCGGCGGAAAATTTAGAGAAAACATCTTTTGACAAAATTTGGCAATTTAAATCTGGAAAGGAAAGTGCGCAGTGTGTGTGAAGTAAACTAATTAAAAACGGTTTCGAAGGAAAAGTAAATAAACGTAAAAAAAAACAAGTAAGGAAGGGCTAAACTCGGGTGCAACAGAACGTTTTATACTCTTGCAAAAATCAAAGCCAGGGAAATACTTTAAGGTGTAAAACTAATTATATAGAGTAAAGTCAGCCGGATGTTTGAAAATCTTGATATTAGTTATATAGGGGTTAGTCCAAGTCTTCGCTCAAATTTATCTCTTCTAGGCACAAAGATACACTGTTACATATGAATAAAATACGCTCTCTTATTTTCATTGGAATAACTCATGGTCGATATATGCGGTACAAGGTCACCTGGAAGTTCGAAAATCTTTATAGTATATTGAGTATATGGGGGCTAAGGGAAAGTCAGATTTTTTTTTGACATACAGACATATCATTATAAGAGGAGTAATATCCTTTAATTTTAGATCTATATATCACACTTTCACTGGCATTTTCGATCACAAGTCAACTATAGTTACCGGGGACTAAAAATTCGGTTCCTAGGGGCTTGAACAGTTTTTATTGGATTGAAACAATTTTTGGTGAGAAGGTGGCACGCACTAAATACGTTAATCGAGCAAATTTTTTTCCCGTTATATTAATTGCTTCTTGATTTGTGTACTGGAAACTGAACGAATCAAGAGAAAGTTAAAATTGTGCTATATGGGAAGTAGGCGTGGTTGTTGAACGATTTCATCCATTTTCACAATGTGACATAATGTAACAAGAATACCACGCACTTAATTTTGTCGAAATCGGTCTGTCGGGTCACAAAGCCCCTGCATGGTGGGAGGCAGCCACGACTGTTTTGGGGTCTCAAAAACTCCTCTCAATACAGCGTTGTATGATGCTTGCTTGCTTGCCTGTATGTCGCACCGTCTCAACGGATGCGATGCAGGTGTTATTAGGTGCACCCCCTCTTGATCTGATTGTCATACAGCGAGCTGTTGCATTCAGGTTAAGAAGGGGTTTGAGTGTGTCATTGCTGCGGAACGATTGGATTTCCGACGATGATGTGGAGAGGGAGGGATATCTAGGGAGCAAGAGGCTTCTAGATGATAGGGTTAGGTGTAGGTGGCAACAACGTTGGGACAATAGTCCTAACGGCCGAGTGACGTACGAGTACATTCGGGACGTTGGATTCGTTGAGGATAACCCAGACTTCAGATTCTGTCTGAGTCTGGGTTTTCTGCTTACGGGGCATGGGCCTCTGAATGCATTTTTGCATCAGAGGCACCTATCAGATACGTCAGGGTGTTTTTGTGGGGCGGGGTTAGAAAATTGGTCGCATTTAATTGCGGAGTGCCCGATGTACTCGGACATTAGGGATCTGGGTGGTATGGGGATTAGCTGGACTGATGGACGATTAGATGTTAGTGGTGTGATCTCCACTAGTCGGAATACCGAACAGTTAGGGTTGTTTGCGCGTGAGTTATTTAAGCGGCGAAGGCGGTTAGCTGGAAATTAGGGTTTTAGTTTTTTGTATGAGTGTTAGGTGTTTGCGTTGTGGGTATTTTATGTGTTAGTGGGGTCCAACCTCACCTTCTTTGCTGGCCACCAGTCCGGAGCAGTATGGAAGCTCCACTGGTAGTAGTTTGGTCTACGAAGTCTGACTGGAGACTTAATGCTGGTACTACAGGGAGCAAGAGCCCTTGGAGTTTGCTCTAGCCTGCACATGCGGGCTTGTCCCTCGGGGAGTATCGTGGTGATTGAGGTTAAAACCCGAATGCGGGAAGAACTGGTTTTGTCAGTTGAATGTGGAGTTGCGTTGCAACCGGGTGCCGGACCCAAAGCACGGCAGAGGTTTTAGATGGGCCTCGAATCCAACCAAGGTGGTTAGTGTGTCCATTTCACACTGCCAATTGGTACTGAAAATGCTTAGCATTCTCAAGGCGTTTATCAACGGATTGATTTTATCCGCTGTGCTTTTGAGCGCCGTGGAGTAAGGTTATCGTCAGCAGGTACCCAGGTAAAACACACCGGACGTTGTCGGGTCACAAAATATGGGATTTCACCAAAAAGTGGGCGGCGCCACGACCATCGTCCAATTTTCACACTGGCTCTTATAAGGCTCTCTCATATAATCTCTGTGGTAAAATTTATTGTCTCTGGCGTATTTATTTTTACCAGTACCGTTATATGGGGAGTGAGTGGGGTTATCCTCCGATTACGCCCATCTACGAACTCGAAATTTTTTTGTACCAAAGAACCCACATACCAAGTTTCATCGAGATATTTAAATTTTTGCTCAAGTTACAACATGTACGGATAGACATTCCAACCGGATTTAAACTTTTCCCGTTGTCCTTATCATTTATATATGTATATAACCCTATATCTATTTCGCTTGGTTTTATGTGACACGTGCAACCGTTACGTGAACGCCAAACTATAATACTCTGTAGCAACTGTTTGCAAGAGTATAAAAAAAAAACATTTCGATGAAATAGATTTATAAAAACGTGCATCAAAAAGCCTTCTTTTGCTACAAAATTTTTATAAAGCAAAGCAACCGGTAAATACCGGTGAAAACAGTTTAGCGTTGACAGTGGACGGACTTGGGGAATATTGGGAAAGTTTGGGGTTAGGAGCTGGTGGACGGAAAGCCGTACTGCAGGACAGATTGCTGGAACACTTCGGCCTGAATGTAAGCGATGATGAGGCCGATGACGACGGTAGCAGACATATGTAGTATGAATACATCGATTGTAACAGCTTATAACTAAAAATCTGCACTAGCACTAATAACTCTATTAAACTATTAACAAAAAGGTAAGCTATTTCATGTAGTTTAATTATATTATTTTAAAAACGAAAAAATTAATTAACTTCAAACTACGGGGTCAGCGAGCCGTTTCAGTTTAGTCAGGATACTTGAGCACCGTTAGTATCAACTTTCTTTAGGCACTTCCGGATGCGACGTGTCAGCTGCTGCAAATTTTGAGCCTTCCAACCATTTTTATACACTAAAGCTTTGACTTGTCCAAAAAAAATCCTCAATCGGTCGGCATTGTGGTAAATTTGTCGGAAGTACGTCTCATGACTCAAATTCTTGCACATCCACCGACATTGTGATTTAACTTGACTTATCGGCTCTTCGGTGTACCCTGGACAACGCTGCTTTTTTCTGGCTTTAATGTTAAATCTATTTAACGTTTCGCAGATATATGGCTATGAGCATTCGAATTTTCGTACGGCTTCGGTTTGACTTATGCAATACTTATTGTTGAACGCTGTCTTCAGCTTCCGAATGTAGGCGGCTTTCTTCCAGAACCCGGTTGCCGTTCTATTTTTAGAGTACTTAATATTGAGTACATTGTTCTTCTGGAAACGCCTTTATAAAAATATACAAAGCGGCCGCGGAAGTGTTGCTGCATAAAAGCCATCTTAAGTAGTAATTGAATTTGTAAGCTGTTGCAAATTACACGTCAAAAGGACGATGCAATAAATTCGCAAAGTGCGTAATATTAGCATTTGAAAAATTTGCAGATTTTTAGTTATAACCCGTTAGAGCGATCTAATTTTGAATAATGGCTACAATACTTCGAAGATAATGCGGAAGCAGGGCACCGGAGTGAGCTGCGAAATATATGCATATGCCAAGCAATTGTTAAAGGGTACGGCAAAGATGTACGTTCGAAGTCAAACATTAATTTGCGGCTGGAGTTCGCTGAAATCAGCATTGAAGGGCAAGTTCGGTACCATCGTTTCGGCAATAGATGTACATCGGATATTGAGGAATCGACGTAAACAGCAGAGTGAAGATTTGCGTGAAGACTTACTTATATTGTCTGATGAAAATCAGTAAGTCTCTAAACTTAAATGACCACAGCATTATAGACTACTACATCAATGGTATACCAGACTCCAAGGGCAACAAGCCCAATTTGCATCAAGCAATGTCTGTCGGCGACCTTAAGAAACAAATAAAAATTTATGAGCGAATCAATACTGGAAAACTTTCATCCCAATTTGCGAATTCGTTGAAGCCACCGTCGTCTAACAAGGTTACATCGAATTTCAGTTTTAAAGAAAGTTGTTTTAGATGCAGAGAAAGTTCACACTTGGCGAGATATTACCCACAGAACAGATTCAAGTGCAACAGTTGCGGAAGATAAGGGCATAAAGCATCTGATTGTAAAACTATTGCCAAGGTCAGCAAGCCAGAAAGTGTGGCATGAATACAATGACAAAGATAAACAGGAACAGAAGTTTACTATTTAAAGATTTGATTTTTATGGCACCTAATATTGTATGATGCCGCAAACGATGTCAGCATGAGTCGACACTGGTTCCGACTTGTCTTTGATTTGGAATGATGCTTTGTTGATGCTACGGTCTGATGTTGAATTAAGTAAGGAAAGAAAAAGTTTAGTTGACATAGGCAGCAGCGAATTAGTAACCATGGGTAGTCTTGCGATCTCAATGGTTATTGACAACATACCTCTGGATAACAAGTTCCATGTCATTAATGATATCCTGAAGAAAGTAGATTTGATCGTAATGGAAGAAGGTGTTAAATCTTGCAAGAAAAAGTCGAAGCTGTTAAAGGAAGTAGAGGTAACCGACAGAAGGGTTTGTACCACAGAAGTTCCATCTGAAGTTGGTGCCATAGGGCCGGTGGACGTAGTTGATGAACTGCGCAGACACAGTGATGTGTTAAAGGGTGTTATGAATGAACACGTGACGAGTGCTAGAGGGGACGACTTAGCGAGCCCAACGGGCTGATACCATGAAGAGTGGCGAGGCATCAAAGTCGTTATACGGAAATGTCCATATAGACGGAGTAGCCGTTAATGAGTCCAGTATGGAACAAAATAAGAATCATATCGGCGAGTTGATCGGAGAACTTGGAGATATTTATCTGGCTTCTAGTATAAATAAAGCCCCACACAACGATTTTCAGCATCTCAGTATTACACATGCGGTGAAGATAAATAAGTTAATAAGAGAGTATCGACCAACGAAGAACGTGAAATCACCTTTAGATGTGAAAATTATATTGAAATACGATGAGCCAGTATACGAGAGGCTTAGGCGGGTATGCCACACAGATAAGTTTTTGGTCGACGAACAATGTGAGCGATGGTTAGAAGAAGGGGTCATTAAACCCAGCACAACAGAATACGCATCACCAATTGTACTCGTACTCAAAATGCTGGGTTTAATGACCCCTTCTTCTATACTATCGCTCCTATTATTACACAAGGATCCCACCAAGGAATTGATTGTGGTACCCACAATCATGGAGGAGCATAAGAATGGCACATAAACAAGGTCACTTTTCCAGTGAGATAACACAAGACGTCATAGAAAAACATTCTACATTCCACATTTATAGACGAAGGCATCTCGCGTTGTAGAAAGCTATAACGAATGTTTGGTGAACGAAAATAAAGTAGGGAAAAAGGAAGTCTGGCTTAATTCAATTAACAAGGAAAGCGGTCCTTTGGGTACATACCATTGGCGATCATGTCGGAGCTATGAAACTGTCGAAGAAATGTTATAATTATTTACTGGTGCGCATTCTCCAAATTTGTTTGGCTTTATCTAACAAAGACCACGGAAGTAGAGACGGTAGTTGATAGACTTAGGAAGCAGTCATAGATGTTTGGAAATCCAAGGCGTATCATTAGCGAATATACAAAATCATGACCTATGATATCGAAATTATACACCGAAAGTACTGGTGTTTGGTATAAGCAAGTAGAACGCGTACAACGGACGATAAATTACACACCACCTCGTTTACACAAAAATATCGTCGTTTAAGATATTAACTGGATTAGAAATGCCAGTGCTTGAAATGCCGAATCTGCAAGTGCTTTTAAATAATCTGGCTACAGAAAATCGATTCAGAGCGTGAGAAAAGCCGCCTTCAATCGAAAGAGAACGTACATAGTTCGACTACAAAAGGAAAATCGCAAAACGTTTAATACTCGCCGCAAAGTTGAAAGTGGGTACAATATTAACAATTGGTAGCAATCAAACGTACACAGTATGGATCTGGGCTGAAGCTGCAACCAAAATATCGTAAACCGTACAAGATCATTAAGCACCGAAAGTTGGAGATCACGAACGACCCGGACGTACTACGCCGTTGCGGAATTCATGAAAAAATGAAATTCTTCATTGCAACTAAAAATCGAAGTATAATTTTTCAAAACTTTGATACTGAAAAACCGAATCTAAGTACCTATATCTATATGAATATACAGTTGGTGTTAAAATAATAGTAGTGCGCACAATGTTGCAATTGGTATCAATAAAATTAGTGCACTTAAGTCATGAGCCATAAAAATTGGTGCAAATGAGTACTCATAATAATATAAAAAATGACTAAGAATCATTCCCACCAAAAGAAAAAACACCTCAAAGTATTTCTACACATATGAGTGACAACAATTTATGACTCTCTCAATAGTAGACAAATAATTTGAATTTACTCACTTTTTTGAATGAAAGAATAAAAATAATTTGAATAATTTAAAGAATAAAAGAGTAAATTTCGTATCATGCGCTGAGAAACTGTTTCGTTATTGTCTGTTTTTGTAAGTGTTTTAGTAAAGGTAAATATACTGATATTATATATTATAATTTATTTCAAGTTGATCTTACACAATGGAATCTACCGAAGACTTAGTGAGGAAAATTGCTACGGGTATTTATAAGCTCAGCAAAAAACGGAAGGGCAGAAGTGCTATTTGGGATACATATGTTTGCAGAAATAGTTAAAGATGAAAATGATATCAGGCAATTTCTGCATTAAAATTAAATATTTTGGAAGGTATAGAAGTAACTTGGATTCCAAATTTGATTGTATGGCACAAAGTGGCTTAGTATTTTTATCCTCCAGCGTTGCGTCTCCAAGCAAGCCAGTTAAAGGAAATTGAAATGTTTTGCACTGCTGAAATAGCAGATGTGAATGAATTATCGGATTCTTCTATACCGGAAGATACAGCATCATATTTCATGAGTTTATCAGCAGGAAAATCTTCTTTAAATAACGAAGAGAGTTTCTTCTTTCCAAATCTGTTGACATGTACGAATACTCTTTAACAGAAGTTGAAAATGTGTCAGGAGTTTTTCGAAAGTTTTGATGTTATGCAGGTTTGCACTTAAAATTCTTGTCATTCCTGCTAGCAGTGCAGCATCAGAGCGAGTGTTTTCGCTTGCCGGTAATATTATTACAGAAAAGCGCAACAGATTAGCGCCAAAGACAGTAGACAGCACTCTTTTCCTAAATTCAGTTTACAACAAAAAATTATAAATTTTTCTATTAAAACTTATTTACCTTTATATGTATGTACCTTTGTATTTTTTGTCTTTTTTTCAAGTGCATTAAATTTAAAATAAAGGTTTATGAATTTTGTTAACGTAGGTTAGTTTTAAAACATGGATGATCTCATTTTGTTATTTTCAAATAAAAACTATTATTAAAAAAATTAAATCGAGCTATTGGTTTCTTAGTAGTAACTTTTAAAGTCATACGAAAAATCTTCATTGTTGCGTATAAAACTGCATGAAAACATTATAAATAAGTAGCGAAATAAATTACTAACATAGAAATTATAAACGAAATAAAAAAGCAGCAAACACAATAAATCTAAACTGAAAATACTCAAGTCACTTAAGTCATTCAAAAATACTATTAGTGTTTCTTGGTGCTTTGAATCATTTCACTTTGATGTGATTGAATTATTGAGTCATGAGAGAATGAGTACAATACCGGGTCATATGAAAAGAAACTTACTCATTATTCATACTCTCGCTATGTGTACTTTGCGTAAATGTGTTTTTGTGGATATTTGTGTATGTTGAATTTTTATTTATATTCACAAAAACTCTTTTTTGTGTTATTAAACCAATAACTTAAAAAAGGGAATAATTGCAGATCTCTGATTGAGAATATATGGGTTGCTTAACTTCTAAATTATTTACTTTGCTTTTTATTTAAGCTTTTGAATTATTTATTTTATTTAGACGTATGCTAAAAGAAAACGTATGTTGTTAAAATTTCAAATTTTTGAAAGGTTATAGATACATAAATAGCTTAGTAAAAAATTGATAAACAGTAACTCTTTGAGAATAATGCTATGGAACGCTAATGGTATTTCCAAAAGTAAAAATTAATTAAAAGTTATTCTATACGGCAGGAATATTGATATATGTCTTTTGTACGAAACCCATTTTACGAACCATTCATTTCCTAAACTTAAAAACAAGAAAAAACTTTAACTTCGGCTGCACCGAAGCTAATATACCCTTCACAGGTGCATTTTTTTAGTAACTATGTGTCCAGTTTGTAGGGAAGCTGAATGCTATAGTAATCCGATCCGAACAATTTCTTCAGAGATTATGATTTTACCTTAAACAGTAATCCATGTCAAATTTCGTGAAGATAAAACGTCAAATCGCAAAAGTTTCCCTTGATTCTGATCGTTCGATTTGTATAGCAACTATATGCTATAGTGACCCGATCCGAACAATTTCTTCCGATATTACATTATTTCTATGAACACTAACTCATACCAAATTTCGTGAAGATATATCGTCAAATGAGGATGCAAACATTTGAATCCGATCATTCAGTTTGTATGGCAGCTATATGCTATAGTAACCGATCTGAATAATTTCTTCGGGGATTACATTGTTGCCTTAGAAAATAATCTATACCAAATTTCGTCAATATATCTTGTCAAATGAAAAAGTTTTCCATACCAGCACTAGATTCCGATCTATATGCTATAGTAAGCCGATCTAAACAATTTCATCGAATATTACACTATTATCTTAGATAATAACCTGTACCAACTTTTGTGAAGATACATTGTCAAATGTGAAAGTTTTCCATATAAGAACTTGATTCCGATCATTCAGTTTGTATGGCAGCTATATGTTATATAGTTCCGACAAATGAACAGCTTCTTGAAGAGAAAATGACGTTTACAAAATTTCAAAACGATATCTTAAAAACTGAGTGACTAGTTCGTATATACAATATACAGACTGACAGACGGACGGACAGACAGACAAACAGACGGACATGGCTAAATCGACTCAGCTCAACATACTGATATACATACATATATACTTTATAGGGTCTCCGACGCTTCCATCGGGGTGTTACAAACTTCGTGACAAACTTAATATACCCTGTTTAGGGTATAATTATGAATTTTATTACATACCACACCCGACAAACTCAGCACGAGGAAGATCAGATTAAGACGGAAGAAATTCAAGCTACAACATTTTCAGTTAAAATTCACAATCACCATTTCTATCTTATTGCTCTGTATAGTCCACCTAGGAATAATAACAAACATATGAATTAAAAAAAAAAAATATGACGGAAGGTACATCTAGGGTGGAAACTTTAAGGCAAAACACACTCATTAGGGATCTCGTTTAACTACAACCAAAGGTCGAGAACTTCCCAAAGCTATACAAGCAGTTGAAAGCAATTTTGTTCCTACAGGTAGACGACTTATTGGCTTACAGATAGACAGAAATTGCCAGACCTTCTTGACTTCTTTGTAATTAATAAACTAACGAAAATCCATTTAAGTATTAAAGATAGCTCAGAGTTAAGCTCTGACCTTTCACCAGTGCTAAGCCAACGTTAGGTAATGAACATACTAATTGGTATAAATTTAAAAGTATACTGAATAAAGTCGACCCAAAGCTTAAGCACATATCGACATGTGTTGCGTTGGACTGTAAGGTTGAAGATTTCACAAAAATAATTCAAAACGCTGCGCGGAAAGGTACATCAAATACCCGCGTGAATCTAAGTGGTACCAATTACTCAAAACATATCTTAGAAAGTATCCTTAAAAAGCGCAAGCTTCGACGGAGATGGCAGCAAACTAGGTGCTCTGCTCTCAAAACTAAGCTTAATAAATGTACAGCGAAACTAAGAACACAAATTAAACAGTTTAAAAATTTTTCCTTCAAAGCTTATCTGACTAAACTACTAAATCCCCTCACTATTCACTCTGGAAAGCGGCAAAAAATATTAATAAACAAATAAAACATGTCGTGCCATTAAAAGTAAATGAAATTACATGCTGCCGTATTTGCAAATCATTTGAGAAACACATTTACGCTTAACGATGGATATGAGATAAACCGTGGTTGGTTGGATCCACACATCAGCATTTCTCCTGTTACTATTAAAGAAATTAAAGATCTTATCGGGAACACAAGACTCAAAAAAGCACCTGGGTACGATTTAATAACCGGAGAAATATTATGCAATTTACCAAAGAATTATATAAAAAACTTGTAAACATTATAAACAGTGCATTTTGCATAAGATACATTATATCGCTTTGGAAAGTATCTGAAGTCATGATACCTAAGCCAGGTAAACCAGTACACGATGTTACATCATATAGACCAATTTCGCTGCTACCAGCTTTATCTAAAATCTTTGAGAATGTACTCATAAATAGGCTCAAATCAATAATCGCTCATAAACACCTCATACCAACACTTCAATTTCGCTTCCGTGACCACCATTCAGCAATTGACCAGGTACACCGAATTGGTATTTTCGTTGAAAATGCAATTGATAAAAAAAACGTTTGTACGGCCGCCTTCTCAAGCTTTTAACAAAGTTGGCATTCGGGTCTACTGCTCAAATTGAAATTCAATATTGCAAAATAATTGCTTCCTACTTAAAAAATAGATACTTCCACATTAAACTAGAGGATGCATATTCAAATTTACATCCGATAGAAGCAGGTGTTCCCCAGGGAAGCGCGTTGGGGCCAATTCTTTATTTGCTTTTTACCAGTGACCTCCCATCTGACTTATATGACAGCGACATTTGCGGATGGCACAACTTTGTTAGCAGCTGGAGCGTCAACTTCAATATCTTATACCACATCATAACAGCGCCAAGTACCTAGGTATCATTTTAGATGCTAAACTACGGTGGAAAGAGCATATCAAAAAAAGGAGTGAGCTCGATAAGAAATTTGCAAAACTTTACCACCTAGTTGGCAGCACATCCACTCTATCAATTACAAATATCAAAACAAACTGTTAGTATAGAATCAAGTTCTAAAGCCAGTTTGAGCCTACGGAGCCCAACTATGGAGTTGCTCAAATCAAAGCTGTATCGCCGGCATTCAACGCTTTCAAAGTAAGGTACTAAGGACTTTAGCTCTTTGGTACGTTAGTCCTGCTGACCTGCACCTTGACCTAGGCGTGAATTCAGTGGTAAATGAAATCTCCAAATTAGCAAAGTCTCACAAACTGAGGCTTAGACAGCACTTTAATGAGGAAGCCTCCAGACTCTTCGAAACTGCTGCGCGAGAAATCCGGTGGAAACGCAAGAAGCCTTCCGACCTAGAAAGACAACAGTAGCAGCAAATGCATTTCTTAACTTTTACGTATTTCTCCTAATTAATTCGATTAGAAGTATTGTTAGTATTTTATTTTTATATACTAGGTACAATTGTAAAATAATAAAAAAAAAAATCAATCAACCAATCGATATTTTTTTATAATAATAAAATGTTTTTGGTCTATAATCACAATCTTGCAAACGTCTACGAGAATAGTATTTACACACTTGTCTCCAGGCTCAGTAAATTTTTTATTGAAGGTGCAAAACGATTATGCTTTGCGTATCTTACTATGAGCTTTCCTAATTTATCAGCCATTGGTGGCCGTCGTCGACGTGTTTCAGTCTTCGATTTGTATACTATGGTATTTCGCATCATCGTCGATGAGTAATCAATTAAATGATCTACCTTTTATAAGGGCAAACTCAAGTCCTTGTATGGAAATTTTTTTTTTTTGATAAGGAATCTTCAAGAAATTTGGCATAGAGTATAATCTAAGGCGCACTACAATCTCCAAACATATTGTTTAGATCGAATCACAATAGCATAGAGTGTACATTTAACGATCAAAATCGATCTAAACATACCCTTTAACCCTAAAAAAATGCACCAATGAATGATATTATAACTTCGTTGCAGCCGAATTAATCGTATTTTCCTGTTTTTCGATAAGTTCGCGCGCTTATAAGAAAAAACATTAAAATACTCAATCCTTACTTTTTTGAAAGATTTTGTAGATGTTTTATATTTGTGTTTTGACTGCTCAATCCTGGCACCATTTGGCAACTATTGAGCTATAAAATGGTATTTTTTTTACAGAATTTGCACGGAAATTATAAATAAAGAAATGTGTTAAAAATTATAAAATTACCTTTTAAGTGATGTATTTTTTTTCGGTGTGAATAGAATATCACTCAAGTTTATTGTATTTGTAAATTTGTATCGGAAGAAAATGGTAACATTTGCGGCGATGTCCACAAAGTGTTTGATGCAATTAGGTTCAGAAAATTCGTTAATTTGAGCATCCATTTTTGTGTTTCGCTTCAAAATATCGTTATTTAATACAAAATAACAGAATATATGCAACATATATCTATTAATTTTGTGAGAGTAGATTTTATATTGATTCGTTTTTACATCATCTGGTAAGTATATATCCTGAAAAAGAAGACACCATAAATCAGCAGTCAAAATTGGTCATGTAAATATTGTACCTTTCGCATAACTCGCGCAATAATACCGGTAACCACAGAAAGTTCATTCATTATACCTAAATCCGAATGGGACAATCCGGTTCTTAGTATGAACTCGATGATTTCAAAATGAGAAAATAAAAAATTCGCTATGTGGGAAATAGCTGACTGATTGTCCATTCCAAGAGTTGTTATAATAGCATTACAAAGCTGTATAGCTGGGAAAAATATCTGACGAAAGCGATTATCCACTGCAGGCAGGAACTCCGATACGGTATTTTGACTATTTACAAACCCTTGGAAATTTGGATGCAAATCAAACACCCTCATTTTTGATAAAACACTTAATAGTTTAGCTGATAACAGCATTTCAGCACCCGTAGAACAATTAGCAAATCTGAACAGTAGTGCCATGTGTGATTCGTAGACATATAACGCTTTTATATTTTTAATTGAATCACTTACGATAAGGCACAAATCTTGATCGGATTGTTCTAAATTTTCGATGACATTAGCTAAATAACCCCTATTTGCAAACAATTGCAGAACACTCGGAATATTATTAAATTCTAACGCTGAAACAAAACACGACATAGCAAGCATTTTACATACATCATGCCCAATAACACAGTCACGACACATTATATCAATCAATTTATCTCCAAATAGCGAAAATAATTCGACTGGGACTTGCGATACGACGGAGTTTACCGTAGGTGCGAGATTTTTATCTAAACGAGAAACAAATCTGAAATATAAAAAATGTTAAAAATAAATATATATACCAATAAGAAAATAAAAATATGATTGAAAAAAAAAATAGTTAAAGTA
This sequence comes from Bactrocera dorsalis, assembly GCF_023373825.1. Taxonomy (NCBI): domain Eukaryota; kingdom Metazoa; phylum Arthropoda; class Insecta; order Diptera; family Tephritidae; genus Bactrocera; species Bactrocera dorsalis. The sequence continues at coordinate 17,043,264 of NC_064306.1, read as the reverse complement.
GCACTAGAAAAAATGAAAAACTAAGCAAATAGAAAACTTAATACACCTATTACTGGTTTCAAGTCCACTCTCTTGAATTGAAGTTAGGCTGTTTACCAAATGGTAGAAACTTAAAATTCTGATAGGTGAAAGTGAAATTTTAACGTTCATTCACGAAGAAACGGATTTATGCATGGTCATATTTAGAATATCTCCATGATTGTCGAGTTATAATGAAAATCTATATATAATTACGCTAACCAAAAAGTTTTAATTAATTTTTTTTTTTTTAATGTATAGAGAAAATATGCAATGTGTCTGTGTCTCCGAGAAAATAAATTACTTAGATCCAATGCCAATTGTTCAGCACTTCTAAATCGAAGTTAAAAGAACTCATATCTGAAATTTAGAACAAAGATGTTTTTGGCAACGTTGAGGCTCTTATTTATACAATCGAATTTCAAAAAAGAGTTTTGCCCCATGCCTACATTTTGAAAATGTTATGTAAAAAATGTAAAAATTGTAAAAATAGGAGTTCAGTTGATATCGATAATACCAAAATTCAGTCGGATAATAATAGGGGCTTATATGTTAAAACGAAACTACTTGATCGATGAAAGACTTCTGACAAGAACTTAAGCTTTATGCTTTAGAAATGAAGATTGGCTTTGTGATCAGAAATTATATTGACACTGAATGTGCCTGACCATTCTATCAAAAAGTTCAAAATGGAACTAGACAAACCACAATACAAAATACTCAAATATTGCAGAACTTATAACAGAGTATGAATGAATTTGTTTACGTTAAAAGTTACTTTCTAAACTTTGAAGAGCTAATTAGTAACTATCAAACTTTGAATTTTAAGTCGGCATCAATTTATAATTTCTTCACTTCCACCTAAACAGTTTTTCATATATTAGAACTTAGTACCCAAAGTAAAGAACAGGAAGAGTGATTTCCACTACTCACATACGATTATCGAAAACAAAAACTCCTTGCACCATGTTACCTACTCAAATGTAAGATTGCCCATATCTTATTTTGTAAACCAAAATTTCAATAACAAATTCTTCATTCTAATAGCATGAACAATGAATACTACTAAAACTAAATAACATTCAATTTAAGTTAAACTTAATTTGTAAAATTAAAAATATTCGATATACATACGTTTCATAATTACGGGATGTTATTTTTTCCAAGAAATGCCCATTTAACATTCTGAGACAACTCAGTATTGCAGCGTATAAGTTTATTCGAAGCTTTTGAGACTTTACATCGCTTACTACAATCCACTCTAAAAGTCGCTTCAATATTGACTTTAGATTTAATATGTTTGAATCTGAGCTTACAATATTAATAGTTTTCATATTTCCGTAGTATGCAGCGTTAGTTTTGTCGTTTCCTGTAAATGTGCAGCAAGATAATATTAAATACGGTACAGCATACTTGATAAGACTTAAATATTATTTTAATAGTTACTGATCGAATTACGAGCAAATTTATTTCTATACTATCTCTTTTCTTTGAAAATAAAAAATGTCTAGTAAGCTTTGCTTATGTTTCCAGTAAAGGATTAACAATCCATAATAATAAAAGTCGAAATTGTAAAAACATCAGAAAGACTTTATCTAGAACTGACTAACTTCAGTTCTTCTGCTTCTGAATTTCGTACCATCACGTTCATTTTCATTTCAAAGAAGGTAGGGTATAATATATATGTACATACGATAATTAACTAATATTTTCAAAACTTGAATGGCTAATTTGGAAAACATGTATGTTTTTCGTTGAAGGTATTATGTGATCTGACCAATCAATGACTATTTTAAAAATTTAAAATCAAAGATTTGTCATGTCACTGTTCTTTTAATTTCACTTAACTCCTATGAAATTTAGCTCGTTCGTAATTTAGTGACCAGATATTCTATACTATGTTTAGGATAAACTAAATATTTTTTATATAAGTATTTGAAGTATTAAACGACTTACCCATGTTTTCTAGATTTCGGGAGAAACATTGTCGTAAGCAAACAATGAGTATAAAAATTGCTTCAGATGTTAAAATTGATATTTCCAAAGGAGGCTGTATGGATACTGCTTTGTTAAGAAGTTTTTGTAACATTTCAAATAAAAGTTCCTGTTTGATAGTGTATGGTAGAGTATTTTCCGAAGCGTATATAAATATAATTTCAGAAACCTAAAATTTCAATATAATTATCTAGAATCCAAGAAAGTTATACAAATTAATACTATACCTGTGCCCAGGCATCCATCACTTTTATTGTTCCCTTGTTTTTATTCCGCATTTCATTTATTTTGAGAGCATATATCAATATGGACTCAATTTCCTGCAAAATTAATTTTCGTTGTCCGCCGGCTATAGTGCCTTGTACATTGCAAAGCTCATCGTGAAGTATTCTGTGCAATTTTTGCAAATTAATTAAGGAATGACCCTCCTCTGTTATGGATTCACACTCATCGAATATTTGTTTAGATAAAGAGATATCGAAGAAATCCCATTTAAAGGTAATTACTTCTTTAACTTCAAACTCCAAAAAATCCAGAATGTTACTAAGCAAAAAATTTGGCACTTTTTCAGATTTCGGTTTGATAAAATGCTCATTTAAAACCGGCGATGAGTGAGAAAAGAAAAGAGTAGAATTAATAGAAATTTGATCATCAGCCTTGTTAGTAGCAGTACCTAACAAAATTTCACAAATTTGCTGAACTCTACTTATTTGACAATAAGAACTTGCTAGTTTTAATTCTATGGCAGTGCATTCTAACAAGTAACTTGTCTGATACAGAATATGGGAGTATTTAATGTTTTTAAATGGGAGTTCATGTAAGTGGCGGCAAATAAAATCATTTGATGCTCGTAAGTATCGCAAAATTCCTTCGGACGTACGTGTATTTGAACACAACAAATATAAGATGAAATATGAGCTCTTGTTAATTTGCTCCAAATCTGCATCGTAAGTGTTTGAAATTTTCATTGCCTATCCAGTGGTAAAATATATTAGCTAAGTTATTTTATTATTTGTATAAAAAACTCTCACCTCTAAATGTTCATCTAGTAAAGCTATTATTGCTTTTAAACAATGATTAGTAGAATCTGCAATATTAAGTTTTCGTTTTTCGATAGAATCAGTAGAATATTCAAATCCGAGAAGATAATACCCAATATTTGGATATGGCTGTGATATACAATTTCGAAGAAACTCTAATATAGAGGTTTTAATTTTTAAATAAATTTTATGTGATTTTGGAAACTCGATAGATTTTCCATAGAAATTAGTTGCGTTTATATCCATATCTAGACAATCCACAAACCCTTGACGAATTTCATCATATATATATCCGTTTGAAATAAACACATCCAAGATTTGGTTTGAAATATTAGGCATCTTCGAAACCATGTTAAGAATATTTACAGCAGCAAAGGAGTGATTGGGTAGCCAACTGCAGTACATGACAAATTTTGTTATGTTCAAAAGATGATCCGGGCGTTGGCTACGTGGATTGACATCTAAAATGATTTTGCTTAAACCAAAAATAATATTTGACGTATTCGCAATGTTGTGAGAATTCAAAAACTCTTTTTGTTTAATTAATCCTTCTTCTATTATTAAGAGGCAGAGAAGGGCACTTTCCTCAAGCATTTCTCTTTCATTAAATTGTTCGTATTCATCAAGCTTTTGTCGTGCATCATCAATTATTAGAAGAAGCAAATTTAAAAAGTGAGATTTTTTATGCAGCTGCAGCATTATATAATATCCCATTGGCGAACTTTGGTCTTGGATCTCTTCAAAATCTTTTGGCGCAGGTTCATATGTTTGAACTAAATAATTCAATATTTTCAAACATTTCAAACAGATTTCCCATTTTTCTGTCAAATTTTTATACTGTCTGTTAGAGAGATAAAAAATAGAATACTTGTTGTTAATGTTAAAATTTGCAAAATTGTAAAGCAAATCGAATTGATTTAATTTTTGAGCAAGAATAAAGTATGCTTTTGCTGCATATATTAGCCTTCTTACCGATCATAGAATTTGAAGAAAATTTCTTCAACAACAAAAGTTATATAAGGTTGCAGTCCTGGTTTTCGGTGGTCCGCTCCTAAGTTTTTAGGCATGCATGCTTTTAATAAAGAAAATATCAAGTCTAAGATCCCTTGAGAAAGGGGATAACATTCTAGACGAGATTCATTTTGCGATATTTCCGTTAGAAGGTTGCATGATTCTAGAATAAAAAGAAGTTATAATATAACTATATAATAGATATTAGTAATTGGCATAAAAGTCGAGCATACACTTTTGTTGCTTATGGGGGAATGTACACAAAAAGGATAATACTTTAAATTAGTCAAATAGTAAATTGAGGGACGGCCTTAAATACGCATAAAAAGTAAAAAAAAACATTTTTTGCCAGACTTTCAGCGATGATCCAAGAAATGTTTCGAGAATTTAAAAAAATAAAACGCTGTAAACAAGTTTTTTCTTAGTGTACACTTTGAAATAATTTGCTCTCTATTACTATTGAAAATACTGAAAAAAGATATTATATTCTGACATCAATGTACTTTAATTTTATTTAAATTTCGTCATCTCTTCTATATTGTATTAAAATCAACTTTAAAAGTATTATAACTTTCCTTCCCCCACTTTCTATTTTAAATTATTTAAAATAATATGTTAAATGTTAAATCAAAGGGTGAGTGAAATGTACTATTTGATGTAATACTTACTATTAGAACTTATAACAGGTAATGTTGGAATAATTTGAGAAGTCTCAAAGATGTTCCAAAAAATGGTTGCTGTTTCTTTAGACTTGGTTAGCGCAGCCAACGTTTGCAATATATTTCCTTTTAACATGAGTGGTACCGGACAGCTCAATAAACCTAAAATATAAATGTCGCAAAATTAAAATATGAACACAAAGATATTGCTTGAAAATATGACAAAAATTACATTTTGAAAATAATACTTAATTAAATTTACCTAGAAGTATTTGTAATGGAGCCCAATTTGGGTTTTCACAAATTGCAATTCTTGATAATTCATCATAGGTAGCCACGGCTCTTATCACGTCGAGTACTGACTGAAGAGCTTCAATCTCTTGAGGGTTAATACTTCTGTTTAAATGCGTTTTGTAAGATATTTCACTACCTACACCATGTTCTTGGCGCAAATTTCTAAAAGGAAATGAAACTAGGTTTATGGCAGCTATTTATAATATTGACTAGACGTACTTTTGGCTCAATAAGATATTCTTATAAAAAATGTCAAGTATTTGAAATTATTATTATAAATGTAGAAGACGTAGTATTATTAAGCTTTTTTGTATATAAGTGTAATACGTTACTCTACTTACGAATAGTATTGAATCAAAGATCCGAAGAAATGTTCCCAAGATAGAGTTGTACTTCCAGTTAATCCTGAAGCTTGCTTCAGAAGATTGAATGTATTACGCGCAGACTTTTCACAACTAGTCAATCCAGCAATCATTTTTAAATATGATACAAACAAAGTAGATGGCAATAATTCTCCAGCCAAGCGAATAAATTTAAATAGTGAAACTGAGCGAGTGGTGGCTTTCACAGAAGTGAACGTTGAATCGAGTGGTTCCCAAAATTCAACGCACAATGCTAATCCTGCTCTATTGTCTTTATAAAATTTAGATATACATAACATCAACATTTCAAAACTATGATCTAAGTTAAATGGCGGCTCCAGTCCTTCCTTTATAAATCCCATAACGGTTCTCGCAGTTTCATCTGCCTTTCCTCGTAACTCAGTTACTTTGGAATGCATAAATTCTATAAAGTCCGTTAATAGCATATGAATACGACGATAGAAAAATTCGTGCCTAAAATTTCCAAAAATAATAATTAAATACTTTCCTAATTATGTAAGGAATTCCTTACCGATATAAATCTTTGTTTTCTAAAACATAGTAATATAAAAACTCAAACACTTTGCTGTTGATCGCAGCATCAATAAGTTGTTCATCATATGCTATAATTTTCGATGAAGAATTCGGTACTTGCAGAGATGCGTGTCGGAAACCAGTTAATGCTAATCCAAAAGCGAGTTTGATGGTTCCAATTAGACCATCCTGTTGAGTGGAAATTAATACGTCATAAACAGTTTGTAAAAAATCCCCTTGGGAAAATATTGGAATGTTCTGCCAAATATTGCTAGCAGCTTCATATTTCATCAAAACACTAGTATCACAGGCGTACATCAATGAAAAAATAACTTTTAATGTTATATCATCTACTATTCCGGATGATTGAATTTGGGCGCAATTTGATATATTTTTAATTAGCTTAATAACTATTTCCTTGGAAAGTCCTCTTTGCGCTGACCAATAAAATAATGCCGTTGCTAATCCCATTCGAATATCATTGTAAATTTGCTGAACTTGGTTTTGGTGTTTTTTTGATCCCAGTGCTCGATTTTTCGTTAAGATAATGATCTAGAAGAAATAAAGCATATTTTGTTTATAATTTAAGCAGTCAATTAGAGATCAGGTCGAGTATAACGGAATATTTTATACTCTTGCAATTTGTGAGGCTTAAAACATTGACTTTTTTTTGCTTTCGACTAATCTTTATTAGATATTTTAACGGATTTCTCGATAAATTATCTACATTCTAATACACTCTTGAGTTCTATGACTGGATTATTGAATAAATGTCCAAATATAATGGCTACCCACTTACCTTTTATTTTAATCCGAACAACTTAACGCTTTACTACTCATTATCCGAATTTACGATTTCTTACTTATATCTAAATTGCTCTTTACATGGCAGCACTTTAACTAGAACTGTGTCTGTTACACAATCTGCCGGTCTTCATAGTAAGAGCCACAGACTGTGATATTTTTTGGAGAATGGAGTCATGTGTAGAAATTCACGAAAGTGAATAAAGTGCTTTGATTGCTATTCACTTGAGAGTGGCAATATACGATTCACCCGATCCCCCAATCGATTACGATTGTTGACGTTCCACTGCACGACCATAAAGAAGTTTGAATAGCAATTACTCGTCTGAAAAACAACAAAGCGGAGAAGAACTGATAAGGAGCATGCATCAGCTTCTTTGTGGAATATAGTCGGACGAAAATATGACCAACGATTGGAATTAAAGTATGCACTACCCAATCCACAAAAAGGCGGACCCCACAATCTGCGCAAACTAACGTAGGTTAAGTCTCCTTAACATCGCATATAAGGTTCTATCGAGCGTATTGTGTGAAAGATTAAAACCCACCGTCAACAAACGGAATGGACTTTATCAGTGTGACTTTAGGCCTGGAAAAGATAACTCTCCCCAGTAGTGAAGACACTTGAGGCCTTGCTACTCCCGACCTTCAGTCACCACCTGAGCTTAGCCAACCACCAGCATGGATTTCGAAAAGTGCACACCACTTAGCGTCATGAACGCTCAGATAGTGGCCTCAACCAAAAACCACCCTGTGAGAGAACGATCCTCGTAGCTTTGGACTTGTCAAAAGCTTTTGACATAGTCAATCACACAACGCTACTGCAGGACATCAAAAAAAAATACGCTTCCTCTAGGACTGAAAAGGTGAACCATGAACTACCTGAGCGGTCGACAATCATCCGTACTATTTCGAGGTGAAACATCAAAACTGAGAAGAATTTAACAGGGGGCTTCGCAGCGTGGTGTCATCTCCGCTACTGTTTAACTTCTACATCTCGTAACTCCCACAGCCACCAGATGGAGTTTCTATAACCTGCTACGCTAATGATAGCACAATATTGACGACGGGCAATGGGATCGGATTCATGTGTTCGAAAGTAACAGCTATCTCTCCGACCTTTCCCGTTTCCTCACTGCACGGAACCTAACACTTTCCCACACCAAATCCACGACCATATTTACGAACTGGACGAAGGAGTATAGACTTGAGATTAATATTGCAGTCGATGTCGTCAAAATTCTTGACAGTCGAAATTCTAAGATTTTAGGTGTAACTTTTGATAGTGTAATACTCTTTCACTCCCCATACGGCCGTGATTATCGCCAAGGTACAGAACCGCCACAAAATCCCCCAAGCCGCTAATTTAATGCGCGGCCCTAGCTCCATTCATGTCAAGTTCGCATGCTTGTTGCGCAAGTCAAGGATTTACTCCATTTAATTTGGACCCAGCCGTGCTAATCCCTGCGTCCTTGTCTACCTCGTTCCTTCCCACTCTTTTCTGGAAGAGATGGAAATATTGGGAACCGAATTTAGTTGTAATTTTATAGGAATTCGAAAATCTGTTATAGTGAGTAGAAACGGGAAATGAATGTCACTTGACAAAGGTGATTTGTATATCGGAAGAAATGGTCGAAACGATTTTAGTAAACTCGTTGGGAATTACATTAACTCACAACAAAAATTTCTTTCAAAATAAGGAATTTAAATCTTTCTTCTTTAAAGAAACATGGTGCTTTTATACCGCCCTAGGTTATATAACCCCAAACACTTTAAAATCATTTCAGGTTTCCGATGAAACTTAAGTATAAACAGCCGATTCTGATGAATACATCGTTTTTAGAGTTTTATAACTACTATTTAAGTGGAATACTACATAAGTTTTAATACTACAGCTAGTTAAATATTAAACAGCTTTGAGGAAATATAAAAATAAGACAAGTATAAGTAAACAGACTTACCATGGATGGAAAAAATGAAATACAAAGTTTGTAAAAGCCAATAATAATTACATTTAGAAAATGAAAATACCGAAAAACGTTTAATTGAAACAGGGCTACTAATTATAAAAATTACTTACCTCTTTCGATATATCAAGCTCATCTAACAGGCCAACAATTCTTTCGAGGATGTTGTACTGATTAACCAAGTTCTGGGTGAAAGAAGTAATCAAATTGGATATCTATAAATAAAAATAATAAAATAATCAAACCATTTTTTGAAGAAGAAAAATATTTAAACGTACCTCTTTTGGAATTTCAGTTACCCATGAAATGCCATTAGTTGCTCGAAAAAGATCTCTAAGCGATTGCACTAAAGCCTTTTTCCCATCATAGTAAAGTAAAACGGCAACTAATCCTCTTGATAGCCCAGGGTGTTTGATCATTTCCCGTTGCGCAGTGCAAAGAAGTTCCAATGCCATTATTTCATCCACATTGAACATATCCGATATTATAACGGCTTCATCCAGCAATTCCTTGGAAATTGCTACACTTCTAGTATATTTCGATATTGGCACACCATCTATTAGACCATTTTTTAATAGTTGCCGATGTTTTTCATTTTTTTGCTTAACATATATTTAATAATTAAAATTAATAAATTGTGAAAAAATATTTATTTTGCTTTTTATAACCTAAAATATTTTTTAATAATATTCCTTTATAAAACTTGATCGTTTTAAGTAGAGTAAAATCGGGTAATTTCCTTTTAAGAAGCCTTCACTGTATGCCCACTTATGAAATGATTTGTATTTTTTGCTTATGGGCTGACAAAAATAAATAATTTTGAGGCACTCAAGTTGTTTTCAGCATGGACTGTTATATTCAGTTATTTTATAATTTTTGACTAAAGAAATCATTAAAAAAGTCTTCACAAAATAATCGTTATATTTCGATATTTATTTCTTCGCTTACAATAGTATAAGGGTTATTTCATAACTTTTATTTATTACTCACATAATAAAAGCTATGCGGTGAGTTTTTAGAGAGTATTATGTAAGGCAAAAGAAAAACCTTACACTTCAATTCCTATTGCGTAAGTTATTTAAAACTCACTGTACTATACGAGTATAACTATTATTCTGTAAGAAATACACATCAGGTCTTTTTACGCTATAAAAGTAGACCGATAGGGACAGCAAACGACGTCATATTTTTCCCAGCTATTGCGACATTTTTCTTCAGTAAAGTTTGATATTTCGTCATGGAAAAATATACGATCCAACAACGAGTCGAAATTATTAAAATTTACTACCGTAATTCGGAGTCAGTGGCCTCAACTTTAAGAGCGCTACGTCCAATTTATGATCGTCATAATCATCGTCAGGTCAGCAATTGAGCGTCAAGTGGAAACACTTGAATACGCAGGCACAGCGCAAAAGTAGTGAGACAAAGAAGTGCCCGTGGTGTCGAGATTATTGCTGTCGCTAACGCTTCAATTGAGGAAGACCCAAATCAGTCCCTCACACGTCGTTCTCAAGCGTTGGACACCTCTCTCATTTCTGGCTGAATGAATTCGTCAATAAGCAAAATATGCGCTATTGGTCAGGTAGCAATTCACACGTACTCCATGAGCCATCATTGCTTCCCGAAAAAATTACGGTTTGGTGCGGTTTATGAGCCGGCGACATTTTGCCGTACTTCTTCCGTGATGATCAAGACCGGCATATTACTGTGTATGGGAATCACTACCGCTCAATGATAACCGAAACGAATGATATGGTCTTGGACAATATGTGGTTCCAGTTCCAACAGAACGGCGACACACAGCGAATGTCACTTCGATTTATTGAAAACAAAGTTTGTTATCTCACGAAATGGTCCAGTAAATTGGCCGCCTCGGTCGTGCGATTTGACGCCGTTATACTATTTCCAGTGAGGCTGCGCTAAGTTTATGGTCCATGCCAAAAAGCCAGCGACGATTAATGAACTTCGTAGAAATATCCAACTTGAAATTGCAGCTGATTCAACCGATTGCTTAAAATCCGTCGAAGACTGGCTTCAGCGTCTGGACTTCTGGAAACGTGCCCGTAGTGGCCATGCAAAAGAATAGAAAGGAGGTTGCCACCCATAATGTCATCGAATGTACTTTCACAGGAATGAAGAGTTTCATTGATATTCCAACCGCAGCCTATAACTATTTTAATCAATACAGAAGAATAAGAAAGTCATTTTTAATCTATAATATAAAAATGAAACGCAAATGTGTTGCTAAACGCATAACTCAACAACGCCTGAACTTATTTGGATAATTCTTTTTTTTTAATGTTTGAAGTTTAAAGATGGTTTTTACGCCGAGAAAAATTCGAATTCTTTTTTTCTGTTAGTAACGCTAAGGCTCGAGAACGGCTGAACCAATTTTGATGAAATTTTCAAAGGTTGTTCAATGTGGATCGAGGAAGGATTAGAAACCATAAACATTGGACAATACCAATAAGTAAATTTTTGCTTGTTTTTTAATATTTTTATTTGTAAATTATTTGAATCGTTCAATTTCGGTCGCTTACTTTTTTATTCCGACTATTCAAAAGAAAAATTATTGAAAATTTTTCAATGAAAACTTTGTGTTTTTCACATAAAGTGATTAATTAAAAATTGAAATTTGTTACGAAGCCCCGAAGAGGTCGCGCTAATATCGGTTGGCGTTCTTTTTGCCATCAACATACATTGGCAGCCCAAGACACATGAACAAGTTCTCCCAGGATGCGATGACATACGTGTGTAATTATGGATCGCGGTCGATAAGCAAACGATCGCACGACTCTTCAAACAACAACTACGATGTTTTGATGGACTTTATCTTGAAGCAACGTATATATAGTGCTGCTACATGCTGGATGTACTCTGTTGAGTTGCAAAAAAAGATGTTTGCCACACGCACCTATTATTCTTTGTTTGGTGGATGGTAGTTACACCAGATCAAATTGGTGAATCATTTCTGTGGAAATTCCTGATACAGAGATGTGCTTTTTTCCGGAAACGCAAACTGGAAATGATGGATATCCACCCTATCAGCGTAACTCACCAGACGACAATGGCAGAACATCTAGCATTCACCTTAGAGGAGTGAATATCGAAGTCGACAACACATGGATCGTACCATCTTCGCCACTGTTTTATAATTCACATTCAAAATCATGTCAATGTTGAATATTGCAGTTTAATTGGAAATATGTAACGAAATGAGACCAGCAAGTATCAAATGGCTCGATACGTGAACTGCAATAAATCACTTTTTAGGATATTTACTTTTGCAATTTATGAATGTTTTCCGACTGTTGTGCGTCTCGCAGTTCATTTGGAGAACGGCCAAAGACTGCATTTCAACCCAGGCCAGCCAGTGGAAACACCGTCAGTGATCCGTTTGCGATCACATTGCTCTATTCGGAAATGCCTTGATGTTATACATGAAATGCCAAGGCCAACCAGTAGATTGACATCCAGGTGTTTTCTCAACTAATACCTTAGGACGAATTTACACTATCCACCCGAAAAACGATGATTGCTTCTACCTTCTATGGGATGCGAACAAAAATTACATTGCCGAAGATAAGAATTGGTAATAGGCAAATTCCGATTGATATTTCCAGTGGTTTGATATCAATTCCACCTGCCTTTTGTAAATTCATTTCAATGAAATTTGAGCTCATCACAAATCTTTATGCCAACATTAACCAAATTATCGTAACTACGATTGCTCGAGTGCACGCGCAATTTTAGCTGCCAAAAATACGAAGCAGTGAATTATCCAGTGGAATTTCTAAAATCTTTGGAGAGGCTTGGTATGGCGGCGCATTATTTGCGTCTCAAAGTTGAATCTGTCATTATTATTATTATTATATTAAAAAATTTAGAAAAATCGAAAATAAATGATTTTTAACACAACGTAAATTACACTTTCTTTTCATTTCAAACACACATAATTTCACGCAGGATAACGCCTGCTTGGTCAGCATGTAATTTATATAAATGTTTCTAATACTTTTTCCTAAAATGCCACAAAGTGCCAAAGAGTAATTATTCTCTAACAAATTAATAAAAATGCCAATTGTATGTAAGGCAGTATTGAAAAATAAAATTGAGAAAGAGTTATGCATTAGAAATGAGGTTATTGAAATCTTACAACAGGCGAAGTTCCTTTGGGTTTCATTTGGCTGAAAAAACAGGTGCCAAATAAGTTTTCTCCTCAAGCAATGTTCTTGGGTTAGCTTCATAGATTCTTCAAATGTACATTCAAAGAAAAAGGCTAACAGAGAATACTTCCAAAAAAAAGAGCGGTTTAAAAATGAAATGCCAAATGCAATTCTCTTCTGATTCAGAAAAATTTCCTGACCTTGTACATAGAATCCGACGGTGAAAATTACTTTCCAAATCAAGAAAGGGAATGGAAATGCCATATCGAAGAAAATATAAAAAGAAACCTAAATATCGTTAAAGTATGAATAACAATATTTAGGTATTGTTTTATACACCTTTACCTCCTGTTATCAGGCTAAGTAATCACAACCGAAACTCTATGGTCGTTGGTCGTTTTACCTAAGTATATATGTATATAGAGGACATGTAAAAAAAAAAGTAACAAGGTCCCATCGCTGTGGACTCTTGCTTTATAATATTTATGTATATATTGTCTAAAAATGGTCCAAATCTTCTTACTTATTGTTACGCATTGGTATTCGAATGAGAAATAAAAATGTAAAAAATTAAAGCGATACAAGTTTCGGGCAATTAATACCAAGTAGAACAGCTGTATGTACGTTTGTTGCATATAAAAATGTACATAAATTTTTATAAATTATCTACCTGCGATTATATTGTTGTTTAATGAAAGATCTTCAAAAAGCGCAGCGGAAATTATTATTTCTATATAACATTTTATTCAAGCTTTTCTTCTATTTTGGACTTCCTTATTACGAACTTATAACAAATTCCAAATAAGCGTCAAATAGTGTAGCGGCAGAAAAGTTTCGTGAATTAATTACTAGGAATGGTGCCGAGTTCACAGTCTTAAGCTGGATGATAATCCTGGTCCGTTCCGGTTATTTAGACATGTCTTTCATGGGAACATCGAGGTGTTTATCGCTACACCTTGCTCTTTTATTCCTGGGGAGGCTAATAACCTTTCTGAACTTTTTCAGATTTTGTACTTTTCTTAAAACACGTTTCTAAAATTTTTAGATAAAAAGCCAATGTCATTAAATAACCCTCCCCACATGTTAGTTCTAACTAACCGGAACGGACCTGTGTTATATCCAAGGAATGTCAACTTGGTAGTATTCTTGAAAATTGTTTGCGAATATTCCGCCCAATAACAACATAAATTTTTACTAATATTTACAGCACTAATTTCTTAAAGTGACCGTTTGTTAGAACCTACCGGGTATTGGAGCAACGATGTAAAACTTTGTTTATATTTCTTAAAATGACTTTCCAATTCAATCAAAGACTGTTCTGTTGGATTACACAGGTTTCGTTGAATTATAGTATTTAGATGTTTGTAAGGAGTCCACAAATCCTCCATTGGTCCTAAAAAGGCCTCTGGACTTTGTTTACAACACTTCAACTTATCCATTTATTTTTCTGCTTACTACCTCGAAAATGTGATCACCATTCAAACATCTGCACAATTCTTGCGCCAAAACAAATCGCGAATAGGGATGCCAATGCACAATATTTGTTCATTATTCCAAAAAAAACTTAACCAGGACTTTACACGGTCAAGTAATTGCTTTCGAAAGGTTTCTGCATACATACAACGAAATTGTATACTGTGAAATATATATAGATATATTTCTGTAGGTAAAAATATTGCGTAAATTTTAGAATAGGATCTCGATTTCAGATTTCTGTTCGTAGGTATAATATTGTTACAAAAAAGTAGTTATTAAGTTTTATTTGTATTGCTATATGCATCCCTAATTATGAACAATAGCTGTAGGTATATGGTAATAGCATTTGTCTTGTTGTAGACATCTGGCGCCACGGCTGTCTGCTTGGTCGAAACAATAGGACATCTGGCGCCGCACTGTCTTGCTTGTCTAGTAAACAATTACTGAGCTCTGGCGCCGCGACTGTCTGCTTGCGTCTGGCGCCGTATAGCCGTATGTTCTGGTAATTTCCAGACGCAATATTCTAGAAGGACACGTCGGCATCAGCGAGAAGTGCGGTGGCCTATATAAACCGTGGCAGCGCCCAACGTAATCAATCAGTGCTAAGAGTTAAAACTGCTATAGTGTAGACGAGTTTTGAAATAAAGAGTTGTTGAATTAAATTAAACAGTGTTGATTTATTTGTCCATCACAGAGATACGAACCTAATGAAGTAAACTAGCAGAGTAAATTCGTAAACAATTGGTGTCAGAAGTGGGATTGTCAAATAATCCAAATTCAAGATGGTTAAATTCGGAGAATTGAGAATTCAGGCAATTAAAAAAGAACTGGAGGAGCGTAATTTGCCGATAAGCGGGCAAAAGGCGGATCTGCAGGCACGATTACGTGAAGCAATGGAAGCGGATGGCATTAATGTGTACGAGTTCGAATTATAATGGGCCAGAAACTTCTACACAAAGGTAGAAGAAAAAGTAGAAGAACAACGAACATCATCAAGTGCAGACACGACATGCTGTTAGTGGCTATTAAGCAAATAATAGCTGAAAATATTATCACAAATAACAGAAAATGTAGTGCAAACAGAAAATCGTTTGGCACAGCAATGACGCAAATAGCTGAAAATACATCACAGTTAGAGTCTCGCCTTACACAACAGATTACGGAAATACTACGCAACTACACAAAACAAGTGCAAGAGAAATTTTCAAAAGTTGAAGACGAATTAAGCCACTTTAAAAAATGGCGAAGAAAATTTAAATCAGAAGTTCTGCAATTAAGTAATCGTGTGCGAGAGAACTGCAAAACTACATGGCCCTGCACCATCAAAATAATCAAAGATTGAAGGCACCCACATTCGATGGAAGTATTCCATTTCAAATTTTCAAACTTTCAGTTTGAAAAGACAGCGATGGCCAATAACTGGAATGCAGCGGACAAAGTGCGTCCTTGTTTGTATCATTGAAAGGGGGGGGGGGACCGGCAGCAGAAATCCTTCAGACTATTCCAGACTGGTGAACGGGACAACTATGAGCATTGATGAGTGCGATAGAAGGACGTTATGGTAGTGAGCACCTCGAAAACAAATATACCAGATCGAACTGCAAAATAGGGGTCAGAAGATGAACGAGTCATTGCAAGAGTTCGCAACTGAAATAGAACGCCTGGCTCATTTGCAAATGCAGATGCACCTGTGGATTACATTGAGAGGGTAAAAATTCAATGTTTCATATAATGGAATTCGTGGATTGTGGACACCAAAAACGCGCACATATGCAATGCCAAAAAAGAACGTTTGCTGAAACGGTTTCGCACGCCCTCACACAAGGAAACAGCTTCCGCTACTAAAGTTAAAACCAGCACCCAAAGTACAAAGTTGAAATGGAACAACCGGCGCTGATGGAAGAAATATTGAAGACTCTGAAGACAATTGCTGCACAGCGAGTAATATACAACAGGCAGATGTTTCAACTGTGGAAAAGCGGGTCACTTTGTTGCCCGTAATTGCAATATAAAGGTAAACCCATAAAACAAAACGGAATCAACTCAAAACACCAACAGAACACCGAAAGAGGATTCACCACAAAAATGCGGATGCATTATCGCGTCGCCCTTGTCCACTGGAACGTAAACATTGCTCCAAATCAGAGGGAAAAAAGCAGGTATAATCGACGTGCGATTACTGAATATAGAAACCTAAGGATGATTGGACTCCTCACCGCATCAGAATCAATCAGCTGGGAGGACCCTGAATCTTGCAAAGCTGATAATAGCCAAAGAAAATAGGGTACGACCACCAAATGAACAAATAAGTAGCGAGAGTCCAACGGCAAAAGCATATTGGCCCAATGGAACAGCATAAACCTCGTAATGGATACCTTCATCGTACTGTTGGGAAAGGCGAAGATGGCAGACAGTCTCGTCTGCTGATCATAGTACCGAAGTCCATGATCGCGAAAGTATTGAAAGAATATCACAATGGACCTAGTGGAGGGCACCTTGGGATTACAAAAACCTATAGAGAAGATTAAACAACGGTTCTACTGGATCGGTTGTCGAGATTCCATAGCAGAATGGATACGTTAATTGCGTAGAGTGCATGGCAGCTAAAGGTCCTCAAAAAAAGCCCAAAAGTCGCGGTAGGCTCCACAGATACAACGTGGGATCACCATTTGAACGAGTCGCAATGGAATGTTTGCAGGTTCCGTTCCCAACCAGTACGCGCCGGAAACAAATATCTACTGGTTGTTGTCATGGACTATTCAGTAAATGGCCAGAAGTATATGCCTTACCAAACCAGGAAGCGAAGACCGTAGCCGAAGCATTTGTAGAAAATTGATAACAAGTTCGGAGTGCCCGTCGAATTACACTCAGATCAAGGCAGAGGAATTTCGAATCTTCCATTTTTTCCAAGAAGTTCTGTACAGTTTATTGGGCATCCACAAGACACGGACACCAGCGTTACAAACACCCACAATCAGATGGGATGGTAGAGAGATTCAACCGAACGCTCGAAGAAACATCTGCGCAAAATCGTTGATAAAGACCAACGAATTGGGTACAAGGAGCGCATCCAGATGTTCCTGCTGGCGGTATCGGTTCAGCGAAGCACGAGACAACTGGTTACCCGCCAGCAAAGATTATTTTCGGATCTGATCTGCGACTCCCCTGCTGATCCTTACAGTTTGGACGAATCCTACAGCTGTAAGAAATGATGAGATTATGTGTTTCTGCCTTAAAGGAAGAAATGAATGAATTTGCATCTAATGGTAAGATCAAGCATACGCATCTGATGAGCAATAAGATGAAGGACCGGTTCGATCAAGCGGCAAATTCAAAAGGTTTTGAAGAAGGTGATCTGGTCCTGTTGTGACACAATCCACTTCGAAAGAAAGGCTGTCCCGAAACTGCAGACAGCCTGGGAAGGACCCTATATGGTGATGAACTACGACTTAATGACGTGGTATACCGCATACAAAGAAATGGAAAAGCCCGATGTAAAATGAAAAGTAGAACAATACATTTGGATAGGCTCGCCCCATTTTGGTTCAAGAGGATTTGTGCCTAATCGGACGATTAGGCTTTAGTGGGGGCAGTGTTACAAAAAGTAGTATTAAGTTTTATTTGTATTGCTAATATGCATCCCTAATTATGAACAATAGCTGTAGGTATATGGAATAGCATTTGTCTTGTTGTAGACATTCTGGCGCCACGGCTGTCTGCTTTGTCGAAACAATAGACATTCTGGCGCCGCACTGTCTGCTTTGTCTAGTAAACAATTACTGAGTATGGCGCCGCGCGACTGTCTGCTTGCGTTGGCGCCGTATAGCCGTATGTTCTGGTAATTTCCAGACGCACTAATTCTAGAAGGACACGTCGGGGCATCAGCGAGAAGTGCGTGGCTATCCGTGGGAATAAACCGTGGCAGCGCCAACGAATCAATCAGTGCTAAGAGTAAAAACTGCTATATGTAGACGAGTTTGTGAAATAAAGAGTTTGTTGAATTAAATTAAACAGTGTTGATTTTATTTGTCAATCACAGAGATACGAACCTAATGAAGTAAAACTAGCAAGAGTAAATTCGTAACAATATGTACGTTTTACAATAAGTAGCCCATACACGACACACAAGTACGTTCGATCGGTATGTGTGCGCATGCGGATTATTCCAGTATGGGCTTGTCCGCATACCGATCCATGTTCGCAAAAATGTTTGATTTTTTACGATCGGTGCGCGCACATGTGTGTCGTGTATGGCATTATGTGCGCATAAAATCTCATTTCTCTTGTGTCGCCGAACAGTGCTTTAGAGTCTTCAAAAAATCGATCTTTTTGAGGATTTTTTTGGGAGGGAAAGAAATATTTGGTTCAAGCATTTATAGTTATATATTTGAACATCTTTCACAAATTTTTTTGATACGAAATCTATGATATTCTGAATTTGGGAAGCAACACCCAACATTTAGTACGAATAAAAATTACTATGTAGTGGCTTTTTAAAGTATATTAGAAGAACTGAATTTTGACCTTTCAATACCCAAAAAAGGGACTTAAGCTTGTTAGCTCTCATTCATTAAATTTTTTTATTCATTTTCCATTGAAAATAATACTATGATGCTTCAAATTACAAAACGTTTCATCAAATACCTTTAAATATCACAAATTTACTTAATTTTCATTGTTTTACATTTTTTATAAGCGGTCTTGAACGATGCAACAAATCCCTCTATTTATATATTTTTTGGTAAGATTTTAATCAGGCCATCGCTCGTTTCCAATTGCTAAACGTCAAAACCTACTGAACTCGATTAGCTGTCAAAGTTCAGTAGGTTTTGACGTTTATCATCTCTTTATCTCTGGCGTCTGTTCTGATACTTTCATAGATGATTCACGTATCCGTGCTCTCTCAAATATTAAGAAATCCTAAGATTTCCTACAGAAGAGAAAATTGAAAACCTCATAATACTCTATAATAAAACTGGTTTTTATCAATTTAAAATACTTTTCAATTTCAACGTTGAAAGTATGCTTCTAACCTTACACTTTACTTCATTATTTACAATCTTTGCATTTTTTTGTCGTAATAAAAATAAGACCAAATGGACTAATAGATGTACATAGTCAGTGAATAGTTCTTATTTCCTGCTTTAGGTAAATTTACTACACTATTCGGGAATATACGCCATTTAGGTGTTATCAAGGACTACAATCCTATTTATGACCTATAGTAACATCTTCTTTCATTATTACATTTTGCCTCGTGTTCGATTTAGTTAGCCACACAAGTGAAAAAAGTTCCCTGACCGCTCACTTGGAATTGACCAAAAACGATTATTTTGCATATGGCTCAAGAAGCTCACGACTTCCGGTATTAGACCAAGTATCCTCTGGGTAGCCTAAGAACATCCCTTTGAATGCGAAACATCTTCTTCACAGGGTTGTGCGCTGGGTTTGGGAATCGCCACGTAAATAACGCTCCCAAAGAAAACTAAACATCAGCCTCGGACTAGAGACGCCGTTTTGATGACGAACACGGCAAACGCAGGAGCCGCTGCCCAGCTGGTTGATGTCCTCGTGAAAATAAATGCTGACATCACCGCCGTCCATGAAGTGCGATGGACGGGACAAAGACTGAAACATGTAGGTCCTTGTGTCATTTACTATAGTGCTGTTATAAAGGAACGGACGACACGTCTGCAGTGTTTAAGAAGTGCGTACGCCCTGAGGTCCTAACATCGACTCGGACCAATAATTGTTGCTGTTAAGATACGCACCCGCTTTTGTGTAGCAAAAAAGGCACGTCAACAAACACAAGGAAGGTTAGAAGTCGAGAAGCTGTAATCACAACAGACAGCCGAACGATTTTCCATTTCACTTGCCCTCTTGCTCTCTGAGAGCACTCGTCAACATGTGAGTATAAACAGCAACCGAAACAATTGGTTTTCGGAAAATTTAACATAACAGCTGGTACGATAAGATGTCCCGTGTTGCAGTGGAGAGAAAACAGACTGCCCTCCTCGCAACGTTACAATCCACCACAACACGTGCGCGATTGGATAGATACCGAAAGTTGAAGAGAGACGCATTTGCAGACAAATAAGAAAGAGACCGAAATGCCTGAGTATGAAAAGCATGACAAGCTGGCTGACAGGGCTAATGCTCGAAAATTCTACGAAAAAATACGGGGGCTAACAGAAGGTTTCAAGACCGGAGCATACTCTTGTAGAACCCCCAAAAGTCACCTAGTGACCGAAGAGCATACTAAAATTATGGAAGGAACACCTTTCCAGTCTTCTGAATGGCAGTGAAAGAACAATGCTAGGAGAAGGCGAAACCGATCACTACGCATCTACTAACAGGTTTAAGCGTTTCAAAATGCAATGTAACAATATACTTTGATCGTATGCATTGCAATTGACGTTTTCGAAGTCAGCCAATATGATGATTAGCGGACTTAGAGGAATTATTCGACCGTAACTAGACTTCAATTGTCAGATTTCTTCTGCAAAATATTATTTTCGCTCTAAACGAATTATAGTTCATAATGTGTCGTCCAATTACTGAGTAAAGATTAAAGGTTATCCAATAATTGAGTGATACTACTGAATTGTTCAGTTGACAAAATAATGTGTCAGTTTGGGCAACTGGTATAAAACGGATGTGAAACGAGTACAATAAATTTCTTCGGCCTTCGGCGAAACGGAGCAAATGTGATGTCAACAAAGATGTCCGCTACCATCTGACTGTGGAGGAAACGGCATGATCAAAATTTAGAACGTCAAAATTTTAAGATGAAGATTATTATATATATAAATAGATAGTTTGCTAGTGTTATCCGAATCGGATTCAGACTAATATAATCCAATTTAAGATTTCAATTCAAAAGTTTGAGTTTTCATTTTTGTTTAAATGAGTTAAGTATCCACCCCCTCTACCTGCTGAAACTGGCGCATCCTGATGCTACAGCGGAATTCACCACAGGATGCCACTACACAATAACATCAATATAACACACCACACTCGCACCAACCCAACCAACAAAAGCAAAAGCGACAGAGAAGCGGACACTTTTCGATCTACACTTTCGCCCTACACTCATCGCAAATCAGCATTCGTTTTCTACTATTCGTTCTATACAAGCCGCCCATCGCCCAACGCTTCATACTTTCCACTCACTGCGCCCACTTTGGCTTCGATCGTCATCGTTCCACTTGCGCCGACAACACATCCTATTTCTATTCGGCGCGATATATTATTAAGCAAAACATTGTACCCCAAACAAAAGATAATTTTAAATAAATTATACTTTTCAAATACTCAACTACTTTTTCCTTATAAATTGGGTCGTTATTTGTTCAATTTTGAAAAAATGAAATTTCAAAAAGACAATTTTAAGTATTTATCAAATAAATAATTTTCTGTTTGATTACAGTAATTTTCAAAATTTGGCATAAAAGTGGTGAGTGGCTTCCTATAGATTGGGCTGCAGTGTATTCAAATGTGAGAATAGTACATATATTTTCTTAACAAAACTATAAACTGGGTGTTAATTGACACGAACAAGACAAGTTCAATATTGTGGTTGTGCTCCTTTTAGTAGTTCGATGCTTTTGATACGTCAACGTCAAAATAAGAGTGAATTACTTTAGCAGAAATCACATACACCTTCTGCTACCATCTTAACGTTATAGTAACTCATAGTCAGTCACGGCTGCCTTATCGTAAACTAATCTTGGCGACGAAAACCAATTAAAATGCATAACTCTTACGCACTGACATGACGACAATTTCATAGACAACAGCGTCGTAGTCCACACGCTTATGGAACGGTTATTTACACAAAGATGTCGAACACGTTAAATTGTTCTGTACGTTGCACACTTCTGACGGCACGTAGGTACTACATAACTCATATAACTCAAGGCTGCTACTCCATGCCGATAACGTACGGGATTCTTTGGTTAATTATTAATGTTCGTAAAAAAAGGCGCTTTTTAGAGAACTAATATTATGTTTCTTATTTTTTTATTATTCTTTATTTTCTTATTTCAAAATACATTCTTGAGGGAAGAGAGCATCAGAGATGAACATTAACCAACATTGAATTAATTCGTATTTAGTTTATTTCAACATTGTATGTTAGGTTACCCGACTGATCCGGTCGCATGGCTGTGTCCACTAGTTCTTTCAAGAAGTCCTAAATAAGGATGAAACGGCTATGATAAGTCCTTCTTTACTGATAAGAATTGTGAGAATAACACAATTTTTTTCTTGGCTAATATCACTTACAACCAATTTGCCAGGTTCGCAGAAGGTACGCATATTTGATGAGATGTTTTTACATCTATTTAGGGATACATAGGTATAGTGTAGAAAAAATTGCCTATGTTGTCCATCTTGCTTTATTCTTTAAAACGTTTGCAATTTTCGCATCAGCGTCTGACCACTGCCTGCCGCAGTAACGCCATCACTGGGCACATTAAGCTGCCATGTTCACATTTGTCTGCATTCTTACCAATTATATTTTACAAAGTTTTTATTTTAAGTGATACTGTGGACCAAACTGCTATTGTTCCTTCCTTTTTTACTGATAAGAATTCTCATTGGTTTAACTTTACTCGGTCAAATTGTCAATCTAGTCAGAGTTATGTAATAAGACCGAGGAAATACCATGCCTGTAGTAATGCCTAGAATCTTGAGGATATATGTATATTGACTGAACGAAGATGACCTACAGAGACTTGTTGGTGTGGTTATCTGCACTGGAGCTTAATACAAATACCATATTCCCGTAAAAATGACGCCAAAAATAAAAAAAATCAGGAGAAAGTATAATTTAATTTTCTTTCACGAAAGCGTAGCAATAGCACTGGAATGTGGCAGTACTGATATGGAGATGGATTGAGGCCGTACTGAGGTACTAAGATAATTGAAACCTCTGTAGGGGATTCTAAGATTCGTCTCGGCACAACAGGAGGTTGCCCACAGGGTGGAGTGCTATTTCTTCTATCATGCAGTTTATTTGTGGATGACCTCTTCGCATTGCTAATTGACAATTAAATCCGCCGTCAAAGACACCCGGATGACATTGTTATATTAGCTAGGGGCAAATTCGAACACACTCCCTGTGATATTTTCCAAAGGGGACTCGGTCTAGCAATGAAATTATATGCAATGGAGTTGTATTAAACATAAACCCTTCGAAAACGGCTGTCGTCCCGTTCATTAGGCGAAGACCAGGTCTCAGGAACATATCCTTTGGACGGAGAGATTTAAAGATGACTGGATTCCATTCTTCTATGTGAATCAGACTATAGTCAATACATTTATTATCAATCTATCTATATATCTAAGGTATTCGTAATGAAAAATCTTTTGGATTTATGACAAAAAGTATTTTGAAACGATAAAATTTATTGAATACTTTTAATTCCAAAAAAATAAATGCGTATGGGTTTGGTCCAGGGCATGAGTGAAGCTTTTTCCAGATGATTGTACTTTAAAAATAATTTATTAATAATGTTACTAATCGAAGCAAGCTGAAATTAAGTTTTTCGCCTTTTGGCTTCTGTATATCTGCCATTAATTCCAATTAAGGAAGTTATAAGAAATCAGGTTAATTAATTCATAAGGATGGGGTTGTTTCGACTACATCTTATAATTGTAGTTCATTCCAGACTTTGAAGTCGAGTAGAGATTCGAAGGATCACAGAATCAACAGGCGTCTTTATATGGCCTGGCACAAGTAGATATTTTAAATTACTGCTTCAATACGTATGGCTGAAGTTAAGTAGAAAGCAATTACGATTAACATATTAAATAGGAATATTAAATCATTAACCAAAACAAACTAAAGCAGTGGGGACAAGAAATGTTCTGGTAATCAAAAGAAAGCATAACCGATATCTAAGTAGC
This sequence comes from Bactrocera dorsalis, assembly GCF_023373825.1. NCBI lineage: Eukaryota > Metazoa > Arthropoda > Insecta > Diptera > Tephritidae > Bactrocera > Bactrocera dorsalis. The sequence continues at coordinate 17,019,026 of NC_064306.1, read as the reverse complement.
CATTAATATGCTTTCACCTACGTCGATGAAAGCTATTAGGGTGAGTTTTTGTTAGCAAAACTCTGGCCTTCTTCCTTCCGGACTTGTAAATCCCGATTCCTCTTTTGTATAACGCCCTTTCGTTAATTTCCACACTTCTCTGACTTTGTTAAAGAATCTTCTATTTCATGCCCTGATTTTCGAGAGTTCCAGTGTTCGCCGAAAGTAAATTAAAAATCATAAATACGTATGATGTAACATTTTCAGAAATAACTTACCATTTGAAATAAATAGTACTTAAAATATGTCAGTTTCCGCATAATACTGCCATGTATATCGTTACACATACATATGCTTCTTGTTATAGTGGATAACAGTGCCAGAGTGGAGCAGAAGAGGGCTCGTCTCACGCCCTATGTCTTATCATATAGTAATGTTTTGTTCAACATAATTTAAATATAGCATTGTTCTGTGTAATGCTTCAGGAATATTTGAAAGCTATTATGCACTCGTCTCAATTTATGATTAATTTTTTTCTTCTTCAGTAACAACGTTGATTATCCCCATACATACCTATGTAAACAAAAAATTACTGTACCCTGCCAGTAGCTGTGTGATACTATCATTATTTATTTATTTTTTTTTTAAGTAAAAAAAATAATGAAATGATTCTTACATGAATATGATTTGTATTATCATTTTTTTATGTATAACTCTATCTCTAGGTAGAAGGGCCAATTGGATTTTGCCAGTGAATATCTCTCATGCATTGAGTAGTGCCGTAAGAGTCAGAATGCCTTCTATCGCAGCCATATGACACGTAAACAATATAGTTCAGGTGGCATGACTCAATCAACAAAAAATGCATAGAATCGTGAAAATATTTAAATTTTTTTTAACAAAATTAAAAAATCAACAAGCGTCGACCTTAAACGTTAGATTCCAATTCGGATACACATATATATATTTTTTCAAAACTCATTTATTCAAGATACAAATTCAGAATAAATTAAATATAATAACAAGACTCGTATTTTTTTCTTCTTTGAAATTACAATATAAACTTATATAATAATGGTGAAAATATTTACATATTTAATCATGAAATAGCACAACTATTTCGATTATGATTCAATGGATATTTACATTGATATTTAAATCTGGTGCCATGATTGATGTTGTGAATACTCTGAGATGTTGTTAGAGCATATGATTTTAGTGTAGACTTCACTGATGTTGGTAAACTTAAAGAATCAATCGCGTATACAGTTGTACATCTAACAATTGTCCGGCAGCATAGCTCTTGCAAAGACAAAACTACAAATATAAAATTTTTAAAATACATAAATTAAGCTCGTAAAGATACAGTTTCAATTTATAAAAAAAAATCGTTAACTTCGGCTGCACCGAATATATGGGAGTGTAGGAATCCTCATCTTACGGAACTGAATGGCATTGACTGCTTACCTAAGATCAATATGATTATCCCGCGTAGGCCGATTCATCTTGACGATTTCGCTTTGGCCTTGTCAATTAAAAGATGAAACGGAACCTGTCGACTAAAATAGCTCGCGCATTTTATGTGGGTTGAAGGATGCACGACAATCGAATTGAAATAGGATTGGACAAGGACCTGACCACTCAGATGGAGATGTTACAAGACTTTAAATGCTCCACACAATACATCCGCTTATCATAGTTTGTCAGTTGTTGAATCTCCGAATAGAGATCCCTTGCGCAAAGATCACAAAAACTGCTGATTCGGCTGGGAATCTGCAGCCGCAATAAAGCGATCAGTAACAAAAACGATTACCTTGCGGAATTGAGGTCGCCAACGATTATAACCGAAAGGATCGATAGTGCGATAAAGGTTCCCTCAGTTCCTGAGCTAGATTTGTGTGGTTTTAAAGACTATGCGACATTCTGCACAATGAACGAGAAAGCCTAATATTACCATCATATATGAGGTTAATGGAGAAAAAAAATTCTACCAGAAAATTCGGTAAATTCTACTAAAAACTAGAAAGGCGACTATTATTCTGAGCTTTATGAACTCTATATTTTCATCAACAAGTTTCGCTAATTGTTACATCACTGGGTCAAATTGTTACCAACTGGAATAAAGTAAAAGATTATATGTCGACTTGGTTAGTTTTTATTTTTTCACAATACTATATTTATACTTTCTATTGACTGGTATACTTTATTATTTATCTATGATTGTTCTAATTATAAGTTAATTCAAACAAACTTGTTTTTTGTAAAACAATTTTTGTACAGAAAAAAATTAATAAGAAACATGTAAGGAAGTGCTAAATTCGGGTGTAACCGAACATATATTACTCTTGCAACTTGCAGGAATTAAAGCAAGGGAAATACCTTAGGATGTAAAAGCTCAACCTGAGGTTCGAAATCCAAGCAATTAAATATATACATAACTAGTTTAATCCCGTTATATTAATTGCTTCTTGATATGTGTATTGAAAACTATACGAGAAGTAGTCGTGTTTGTTGTCCGATTTCGCTCATTTTCACAGAGTGACATAGGAATATGAAACGAATGCCACGAAATCGGTAAGTAGGATCCCGAGATATGAGATTCCAACAATGTTTCACACCGGCTCCCATAAAACTGTCTCATACCATCCCGGGTGACGTTTCTGACACATTTAGTTATAAATTAATCGCGCTTTTAGTAGTATTTAACAGTACCGTGAACAGGGTTTTCATCCGATTTCATCCAATTTCTCACTGTTGGTAGAAACTCCTATAATATTAGTGCTGGACGACTTTGGATGTTGTAGCTTAAGTGGTTTAGGAGATATACATATACATTAAACTTATTAGAGGGCCACGCCCACTTTTAATTTTTGCCCGCAGGTGCCCATTGCTACAGCGATCCTTTGTACCATACAGCTTTATATCTTAATTTAGCGCTAAGTTATGGCACTTTCTATGTTTTCTGTTAATAATATGTGGGCGTGGCAGTGGTCCGATTACGCCCATCCCACAGACAGACAGTCAACCGGATTTCAACTTCTCCTGTCACCCTGATCATTTATATATATAAACCCTATATCTATCTCGATTAGTTTTAGGTGATACCTACAATCGTTAGGTGAACAAAACTATAATAAAAATAATAAACTTTCATTTACCTTTATTATTACGCCAGATCCGTTCCATGCCATTTCTGTGCAGCGCCATTCGAGCGAGTTCACAAAAAGACTCTCTGATATTAAAATCACAAAGTGGGGATATTTCAAAGCATGACATATTATTACGAGAAGCATAAAGCTCTGCGTGTTTAGCTAATACTTGTCTTTTAAAAGCAAGGTGTAGTCTATTCCCAACTAATACTTTTGGAATACCAGGAGCATGCTGAAACAATAAAAATTACATTTAGTTTATTTGTTTGTTTGTTGATTATTTTATATCAATCAAATTAATAAATAAAAAAATAATTATATCAAACCCGATGAAAAGTTATTTCCAAGATAAATTCTGAAATTATATTAAAAGTTTTTATAATAGCTATGCTTGTCAGTAGCCGAGACATCCTGGTCAATAAACATCACCTAAACACCCTCTTCCATTTCCCACTTTCAATGAGTAATAAGAAATTGTACACCAACCTGTGGCGTTTCTTGAATTAAACGAGTGTGATCACCCAAATCGGGTCTGAAGGTCGCGCTGTTATTGTAGCCTATTTTTCAGTCCTATGCTACCGAGATATTGCCCTTTAGTCTGTTAAAAATCAGACACCGTGTTGCTTACGAATTTCAAGAACTGTGAGATTCTGCACATCGCTAAATCCATACTTAACACATCATTGTATTTATATGTATATGTATCTATAATATCGGGATATAGTTGCCGTTTGCAAGCATATGCCAAAATATATACAAGTAACAAGGTCGGTCTCGAAAATAACCGATTTTTTATATCTAAACACTATACAGCGTTATCTATAGAGAACTTGCAGAATTAAAAAGATACATTCATAATCTTTCAAACGCCTAATTACATGGAAACGTATGAAAGCTGTTAAAGTTACAGCCATTTTAATAACAGAAACAGTGTATGCAAAATTTTGTATTAAAAACATAAAAATTCGCTGAGACTTACGAATTAATGAAAAAGTTTATGGAGATGATTGTATAAGTCATACTCAAGTGTATACGTGGTTTACACGATTTAAAAATGGTCGTGACAATTTAAAAGACGACCAAAGGGCAGGTCGTCCATAAGCTAATTGCCGTGCTGACGTGGTGCAAAAAGTGCCTGAAATTATTGGTATTAATGCAAATTTTACTATGAGAATATTGGCTGAGGAATTAAATGCGAGAAAAAGCACTATTTGGAAATTCTAACTAACGATTTGGGTAAAAGAAAGGTCAGTGAGTCTTTTGTTTCACATAGTCCAAAAAGTTTGGTTATTTTGAGGACAAACCTTGACTGAATATAAAATACTTACCCCAGGCAACTGTGTTAGCATTCGTTATTATTTATATGAAAATATCAGGAAACTGATGTTGAGCAGTTGCCAACACTATTTGTTTTTTGCAGTTTATGTAAAATAGATATTTTTTTGTTTACTTTATTTTTAAATTATTTGCGAATGTTCTTAGCACAATACTTTAACAAAATTCGTTGCTCTGCAGCACTTTTTAAAGACAACATTCTTTTTTTACATTGTCCCTTGAGACATGAAGATTGACATGATTCAACTAAAATTTAAGTAAAACTCATCGAAATCCTAATTACTGCCTACACCTATTTCCCAAGACTGCCGGTTCTACGATACTGGAATTACCTGGATTTTCTCCGCCCAAGGGCTCTTATTTCGACGATTTAAGGCTGTTCGGATCGGTAATTAATATTTTCACACTGTCATTATTAGAGCAAAACTAGCAGGATTGCTCCATATCTCCTGACCCGTGCTGGCATTGGGTCAAACTGTTCAGACGAATCCGATCCCTGTACGAGGGCCACAAGGCAACTTCTGGTTCCTTGCACCGCATGTTCCGTGTGTCAGACCGTAATACGTCGGAACATTACCTCATTCATATACGATTCTGTTGTTGTAGCGGCACAATTCTGACGAATTGATAGTTTTTGGCCGGATAAAAACCCCTCCGTTCCAGTTACGTAAACCCGCTTGTCGTGGGAACGGACGTATGCAATTCTTGCTCTGGCTGGTATCACGATAGTGAAGTGTGTCATACATTGCCCTTGCTGCAGAAATCTACCCCACAAAAACCACCCACGACGTCCTCAAATCACACCCAAGTGTGAGAGGGCCCCTTAGGGTAATATAGCTGCAATAAAAACCACCTGTACACAACTCCCTCACCCCCAGGACTACAACAAATTTGCCGTCTCAAACCCTACTTCTACAACTGAACTGCAACGGGCTTTCAAGCAAGATCGAAGAGATAGTGTAGTTTATGAGCCGGGAGGGCATATAGATAGCTGCGATCTAAGAAATCAAGCTTAACAGTCACTCAGATGTTTTGAGAAGTGCAGGTTTTAAGGCTTTCAGTAAATATCGCGAGACAGATAATGGTGGTGGCATAGCCTTAATATTGCTTGACACGAGTACACGGATACTACCCTAGGATGCCAGTGCATAGACATGCAATCAGGCGATGTCGAGCTCAAAAAATGTAATGTATACATGCTTTGGAATACTGTCAAATTCCTGTCCAATCCGCGGAGACACTACAATAACCATTCGCTGGTCAAGGCGAAAAGATGAGTTACTCGACGGCTGCGCATAATGCCAAAAGACTGCGCACCACTTGTTTTCATTGACGGGGAGGTTCAGAGCATAATCAACAAATTAAAGGCAATTCATCGGCTCAGACGGTATAAATATACTGAAGTTAAAACACTTGAAATATGTTCAAAAGGTGATGGAGTCAGGATTCGATACGACAGTCTGCACTGCATCACTCCGAACGGCCGCCTCTATATAGTCGCCGGTCACAGATAGGTAAGGTACAAACCTGCCAAAATACCACACTCCAGACAATAACAGGGGTCCGTTTACTGCTGGTAAAAGAGCAAAACTCCGAACGGCCGCCTCTATATAGTCGCCGGTCAAAGATAGGTAAGGTACAAACCTGCCAAAATACCACACTCCAGACAATAACAGGGGTCCGTTTACTGCTGGTAAAAGAGCATAACTCTCTTCTCTCCAAGCAATTATGGCTCAGATGTTTTCGTAAAAACCATCCCTCCAATCACGTACCTGAAGAAGAGCCGCCTTCTAGGAACATCAGGAGAACATCCCTCCAACACGTCGACGACATACAACTCCTACTTATCCAGAATAGATGTGCCCCAATTATGTTCTGCATACAATGAGTCGTCGCACGTCACGTCTTTGCATGCCGCATAAAATATATAAAATTTCTCTTAAATAAAATAAATAAACAGAAAAATTTAATAGCGACACGAAAGCCATCCTCATAAGTTGCCCCAACTGTTGAACGAATTGCGGCTTTTGTTTTTGTAGGTACTTTCAATCAGTTTTGGCGTTAACAGTTTCAAAAAAAATATAATTAACGAGTTGTTTTCCATTTCTATTACGATACTTTTATTGTGTTTTGAAAGCAATGGATTCAATAGAAAAGAAAGTTCCTAAGGTGAAATCTCCAGAAGACAACCGCCGAAAATGTAAACTGTTTAAGCTCTCAGACAGTGGCGTAGCTAGGGCTATCAATTTCCTCAAAAACCTCATGAAACTTGTAGCTAGGTAGATAAAAGGGGGTGGCAGAAGATCCTTGGCCCCGGGCGCCCGAAGTTGTAGCTACGCCACTGCTCTCAGATGAGGAGATAACAGTATATTTAATATCGGCGTAGGATCAATTAGATGGTAATAGCTTTGATAGCGATGTTGATGTTTCTAATACCCGAGACAGACATGTAGTAACACGACCATATATGGTACAAATACCACATGTGTGTCACCAAATACTAGCAAAATACCATATGAGCAATGTAGTATTTTGCTGGTAACAATACTATGATGTTTCATTGTGGTATTTGTATAAACACAGCTAAAAAAACAGGTAACAAACTTTGCTAAAAGCTTTTACACAAAAGCTCTTCGAAATATTCTGTCAAAATGACTTAAAAAATTGATTATTGAAATGGAAAACAAAACATTTTTCACAATTTTTTTTTCGGACTGTAAGGACTTTAGAGAAACTTTAACCAAATCGCTTTTTTGCGATGAAAATAGATTAACTTTAGAGTATTTTAAATAATTGAACTTATTTTCTCCATAACATACATTATATTTTTTGTTTACATTTTTTTTTTTTGAAATATTTAATGCCTATGAAACGAAGCTAGTATTTGAGTTTACTACATTGCCAATACAAGTAAAATAGTTATGGATTTGTCTTTTAATGACAGTCCTTGTCCTACGGTTATGTAATTTTATGCTATGTTGTAGTAACTTATATGTTATATTTTAAAAGAACAAGCTCCTTCCATATCGACCGCAGCAACTTTTCAAAGAACTAGGATCCTCGTCATTGCAACTATATGTTACTAAGGTTGCATTTCGAGAAAATTTACCTTGCAATTGAAATATTTATGCCCGGTTTCACAATCCATACTTAATTTGTGCTCAAGATAAAACAGGAAAATAGTGTTTTACAATTCATACTTAAGTACTGAACATGGGAGACTTAAGCAGCTGCTACTTTACAGCTGATTTTTGTTTTGAATGTTCAAAAAGAATAATAAGAAATAAAAAATAATTTTTTGTGAAAAAATATGGAATCGGATTGGAATTTCCACCAGTTCCAATAGGTGCTCCGCCTCGCTGGTGGTGAAATGCGGGGTTCTTTTGTTGTTTTCATCCATTTTCGATTTCGATATAACTTTCTTCACAAATTTATGTATTGTCTGTTATAATTTAAATATTTCAAACATATTTTTAAGGATGAAATTTGTAAAACATATGTTGCCATATATCAATAAAAATTTATAGAAATTGAAATGACTCTTCAGCGTGCAACAATGCTTAGCTAAGATTTTATTTCGGCACAACTTAAGAATTGACTGTGGAACGGGCATTAATCTTATTGTTTCGAAAACAAACCTCGATTCAATTATATAAGGTTATGTCGATAGCCCAAAAACAACATTTTGTCAACATTAATTGTATATATAATTTTTCAGCCGTTTTCTTTTGTATTGTTTCGTTTTTATTATTCAAAAATACATTTTTCAAAGATTTCATTCAATATACGAATATATTCAGCCTTATCGTAAACTTCGCGTGATTGCCATTCCCCATGGAAAAAAACTCACAAATTTGAGTTTATTGTGAACTTCACATGAGAAAAATTTTCCATATTCGAAAATGTTCCCTAATTACAAACGATTTTTTTTCACGCGAGTCCATGAAATTTATTCACAAAATTGGTATTTGGAAAGAACTTTCAATAAAATGTTAGCATATCTTATTAACTATTTATTTGATTTAACAATTTTTTTATATGATCTAAGGCTTATTAACAAAACACATTTGACGTTTTTGGTCAACAGTAAGACCGAAAGTCCCGATAAAAGAAAGAGTATTAAAAAAGGAAACAACGAGAAGTGTACGTATTTTGAATGAAATCAGAATAAAGTTTACATACACCTAGTTCTATTAAATAGGGACACGTTTATTTGTTATGAAATTAATAAATTTTTAGTTTTTTTTTCTATCCATTTCAAAAGATGTATATTTAAAATTAAACATAGCATATCAAAATATTTTTTTTTATTTACACAAATAAAAAAATAATGCTAAAGCTTAAAATGCGCCCAATTCATATCAAAAAAGTTTACGTACAACCAATGATTATTTATATAAATCAAAAGTAATTACAATAGTTTTAGCGGTTTTGTGGCCTACATTTTTTTGCAATTATTGTCCCTAGACGTCGACACATCCTTCCCACTCGATTTCTAGTATTATATTTTGATTCACTAAGTCAGTCATAACTTTGAAGTTGTAGATAATTTCGTCTTTTTAGGAACCAGCATTAACACCACCAACAATGTCAGCCTGGAAATCCAACGCAGGATTACTCTTGCCAACAGGTGCTACTTCGGACTGAGTAGGCAATTAAAAAGTAAAGTCCTCTCTCGACGAACAAAAGCCAAACTCTATAAGTCGCTCATAATTCCCGTCCTGCTATATGGTGCAGAGGCTTGGACGATGTCAACAACGGATGAGTCGTCGTTGCGAGTTTTCGAGAGAAAAGTTCTGCGAAAGGATTATGGTCCTTTGCGCATTGGTCACGGCGAGTATCGCATTCGATGGAACGATGAGCTGTACGAGATATACGACGATATTGACATAGTTCAGCGAATTAAAAGACAGCGGCTACGCTGGCTAGGTCATGTTGTCCGGATGGACGAAAACACTCCAGCTCTGAAAGTATTCGACGCAGTATCCGCCGGGGAAAGCAGAGGAAGAGGAAGACCTTCGCTCCGTTGGAAGGACCAAGTGGAGAAGGACCTGGCTCCAATTGGCGCCACGTAGCGAAAAGAAGAAACGACTGGCGCGCGGTTGTTAACTCGGCTATAATCGCGTAAGCGGTGTCTACGCCAGTAAAGAAGAAGAAGTCGCACTCTATAAAAACTTGTCCAACATGGGAGTGGCTTCTTGTGCAACCAGCCGGTTAGATTGCACAGCAATTTCTACAAACAAGCTCAAGGCTATTTGATCCAATTATTTGAATAGAGATCACAACTCCTTAAAAGCGCCTAGCAAGTTTCTAGAACCCATCAGAATGGTGGGCCTTTGGGAGTATATGTGATAAAGGAGAGGGCACAATACACCTTAGGTCGCCGTACAAACCTAAATCAGTTTCTATTTCTTTTTTCCACCTACTTCCAAAAACCAGTTCTGTCATCCTGCTGAAGATATCAAACTTGACAATATTCCTAGCTTAGATATAGAATAGAAATAGAATAAAATTTGAGGTTCTGCACCGCGACCTAGGGTCTATTGTGCCCTCCCCTATATCACATGACCTCCCAGAGCCCCAGCAGCCTGAACAGCTCCAGTAGTTTGCCGGGCGCCAGTGAGGTGATGTGATCCCTGCTGATATATACGGAATCCAGGGCCTTGAGCCTTTTTCCACAGATTGCTGTGCAATCTAGGATTAGGTGTGCTGGTGTTTCCAGCTCCAAGTTGTTCGATAAAGCAGAAAAAAACGATCCAAATATTGTAAAAATTCGGATATCCAAATGTAATTGCACGAATTGCAATGTAAATTGGTTTTTGACACCTAAAAAGCCAATATAGTATCTTTTCTCAACTAAATTCATATAATTGAACTATTTTATTTTTATATGTGCATGTTATTTTTGTGCTTTTAAATTATTTTCTGCAACCATTGACAAAAAATAAAACAATACTTTTACATAATATACAAATTTACATTGGTAAAATGTTTTTACACATACCGCATATTATTTTTTCATACATAACAGACAAATACTTATATTTGTAATAGATAACGCTTTTGGAAGAATAGTTCATCCATTCTATTTCAATAAAATATTTGCAAATTTTTTTTAAAATATTCAAATTATCAAAACAGACACAACCGATTTTGTATTGTGAGTTTTGCTGTCACACATCACAAATTTGTGAGCATTTGGGCTTTTGAAATCACGTCAGCACACAGTAAACCTCACAATTAATAAAAAATCTCATAATAGTGACGGTGGTGATTTTTGTGAAGGCATGATAATAAGTCTGTTACTTAGAATTGTTGAACAAGCAAAAATCAATATATCAATATGCGGTTAATTTTAAAACTTTACTTAAGAAAAACTGTTAGAGAATTATACGAATTAGGTTTAAAAAATCATGTTTCGTCCTCAACATTTTGTATACGTGTTATAACATAGAGGCGTTCATGAAACCTCGTTTAGAACACAAGTTAGTTAGTTAGCGACATAGATTCATATAAAATAGAGTGCAATATAGTTTACCTCTTCCACTTCCTTAAGCCATCTGTCGATTCCATCGAAGCTCCATTTATTGGTAATGTCGTAAACTAAGATAATTCCTTGTGCCCCTCTTGAATATGACCTTATAATGGTGCAAAATCGGCCTTGTCCAGATGTATCCCAAATTTGCAGCTTGACACGTTTCCCTTCCAGAAGAATAGTCGTGGTTTTATAAGCTATGAAGTTAGAAATAATTTAATTATTTTCTTTATCATTTAACTTGGCTGGAATTTAGAATAACATCCCCCTATTTTGGGGTTAATATAGGTATGTACGGATAGAGGTGGTCCTCCAGATCAAATATATATATATATATATTTGTATATACATATATATATGTAGTTGCCGCTGACTTATGGTTTTTGAGGTATTTGCATTTAAAGTTCAACTATTTAAAGTGCGTGTTCCTTTGATCTATATGAATTTTACAAACATATTTTTACCTCTATACTATACTATCTACTAAAATTTCACTAATTCGGTTACACTTTTCTTTTGCATTAAATATAGCAAAAATAACTTTAATTCCACATTTAAGTTTCTTTCAAATCCATTTATTCATAGAATAAAATTGTTGCAAGCAAAAATAAATGTTACTATATTTTGTACATACATAAATATAAATATACATATGTATGTATAATGAGATGGATCTGGAGGGTGTATAACGTAATGCCTTTGGCCTACGGCCAAAAGCACAGTCAGGATCATAACCCTTAGTCAGAACAATTCTCTTTATGTGCTTCCTGAGCAATATGGGTAGACAAGATAAACTATTTTTCACATGTCGATATTTAATTTGATTTAGCTGCATATTTAAATTTTGTCAGTACTTTGATGTGTCGGCATTTTGAACTTCGGTATTTTAAGTGTATCCCGGATCTGGAGGACCTCTTCTCACAGTGCATACTCATTTAAACTTCGATGTTATTCTAAAATTTACCCTTTAACATTATTACCGTTTCCGCTACAAAATGGACTTTCTGATGATGCATCTTCAAGGCAGGATAATATCTCATGTTTACCAACATCGCTATCTCCCACTAAAAGCACCTTTAATAAGTAGTCGTAGTCTTTTGTCATCTATATTATAAAAACAATATAATAAATATTTTATTTTTCGTCCAAAATATTTTGTACATTATTTAGAACATAATATTTTTCTAATACATATATTTAATTTATTAAAAAAACAGGTTCAGAATTAATTAAATGAGTTATTTATTAATATACGTAGTCATCCGTTTTATATTTTGCAGGCTAAAGAACTCTAGTAAAAAACTAAGGTATTATAAAAATGATCAACTGATATAAAATTAAAAAATTGTACAAATATGTAACATAAACGATATCAACACATTTCAGATTTCTCAAACATTATCCCAATGTCTTCAAAAAACATTAATTAATTATATAGACAGAGAGCGTAACATACGATATTTTCAGATAACATACATTGGATATTGTCATAATATAACATGGTCCTTTAAAAAAACGAATAATTAGCAAGTTAAGTGTATTTTATCAAGCCACCACATAATTCCAGCGGTGCAACAATAAACAACATAATAAAACTTTACTCTAAACATACGTCAACATAAATTATACTAGGGATGAAGGTTTATTTTTCAGAAAAGCAAAATCAATTGCCATTTTAGTCGATAACTTTTTGACTAGGATAACTATTTCATTTCGATATCTTTTTTTTAAACTTATTACACAGCAATGATATTTTGATTTATGCTTGTTTAATTTTAATAAATTTAAGACTTCGCTCATTCCCAACCCAATTTGCATAATTTTTCTGTAAATTAACAATATTAAACTAAATAATAATTTTTTGGAAAGATGTAATTTTGAAAATGTATTTTATTTTTATAATATAACACAACCGTCTTAATACACGCTCTTCTAAATTTAATATTACCGAATTAAAAATGCCGTCGACATATGTGCAAATGGGATATGTTGCCTCTTCGAAATTTTCATAGAAACGAAAACTGCGCTGTCAAACTGTTGAAGTGACAACTTATAGCTTACAATATATGGCAAATTAATTAGTATTTTATATATAGTAAGCAATGTGCAATGTAGAGTCTCCATAGGCAATAGGCACTGCAATACAGTTAATATGCTATAAATTCTATCTTGTCGAGATGCCCCGTAAAGGACATTATAGAGTACTTATTAAATATAAATAATAGTTTACGAAAAAAAAGTGAGGGAAGTTTATACGTATGAATTAGAGAATTAAAACAATTGATCACATTGGCATTTATTAATTGTATGATGTGCTCTATCGATATTAAGATAAAGTCATAAAATATTTACTATAAACTGGTACCCAAAAAAGGTGTCGCAGTATAAAAAAGGGAAAACCTTTGGCGTTATTTTTGCACTAATTAATATAAAATAAATGATTAGAGACGAAAGAGTGAAGTGTTAATGGGTATAATGTTCAAATATAAGTGTAAAATGCATCATAAGTCGGAGGAACACGCATTTTAAATAGTTAATTTATTGAACTTTAATGCAAATAACTCAAAAACCATAACCCACGATTTCAGGGTTATCATGGGTATGATTGGATAGAGGACCTTCTCCAATTAAGAATATTTAAAATGGGTAAATTTTAGAGTACCCTTGTGTTTAACGTGAGTACCTACTTTCGACAGCATACCTCACGGTTAATGCTTACCGATCCAAACGGGGTTAGATCGCCGAAAGGACAGCCCTTGGTCGGATAAAATCCGAGTCAATTCCGGTGCGTAGAACCGGCTGTCGTGGGAATTGCATACCTCACGGTGCTTCCTATTGCTAGAAGCACTTTGACCAATACAGTGCGGAGATCAGCGCCCCAAGGCATAAACGCTTATACCCTGGTTTCAATTGGTTCGGGTGGATAGGGACACCCTTGGCCACCCGGCCGCAGTGCGACGCCACATTGGACAAACTGTCCTACCTGCATTTAGGTTTAAACCACAACCACCACGAATCGGGAAATGTTTAGTATCGCGCCGGTTTAGTATCGTTTATGGAGAAAAACAGGGGAGGGCTACCCCCCCCTCACACCCCCTTATTGGAAAGAGGAAGGATCGAACTTTTTAATAAACCCCCCTCGACCTCCTAGAGCCCCTATAGACCTGTAGGGAGCCCTTTGAAAATGACCAAAAATCAGTGTTTTTGCTCATTTTTCCATACAAACTGAAACCAATGCAACCCAGCCAACATTTTTGTATGGACAAGAAATCAAAATAAAGAAAACCAAAATGTGTAGTACTCCTTTCTGCGTTGGCGGCCTTCGGCCGCGCTCTAAAAAAATAACCCTGGTCGAGCGAATACCCGGGGTGACCGATGTACTTTCGTGTAGTACTCCTTTCTGCGTTGGCGGCCTTCGGCCGCGCTCTAAAAAAAATAACCCTGGTCGAGCGAATACCCGGGGTGACCAGGGTGACCACTTTCGTGTAGTACTTCTTTCCGCGTTGGTGGCCTTCGGCCGCTCTTCAAAAAAAATAACCCTGGTCGAGCGACTACCCGGGGTGACCGATGTACTTTCGTGTAGTACTCCTTTCCGCGTTGGCGGCCTTCGGCCGCGCTTTAAAAAAATAACCCTGGTCGAGCGAATACCCGGGGTGACCGATGTACTTTCGTGTAGTACTCCTTTCTGTGTTGGCTCTAAAAAAATAACCCTGGTCGGTCCAACACCGGGGCGTATCAATTTTTTTCGCATAGAACTCCTTTTTGCGTGGGCGGCCTTCGGCCGCGCTTCAAAAAAAATAACCCTGGTCGGTCCAACACCGGCTACGCCATCCACAGTATTTTAGCATTGAACACCTTTTCGCGTTCACTTCATACATTTATTGCTAACTGGGTTTAATTTATTCCCTTTTGTTCGTGCTTTCTCGGCAATTTGACAGTTCAAATTAGGCAGTCATTTTGGTTTTTCGCATTATTGAACTCAATGCAGAAAAAGGTGTATTTTATTTAAAGATTTACAAGGAAATTAACAATCAAAAGTAATTAAAAACATTACTAGTGGTTTTTATAATTCATAAGTAATATATGTGCGTGAAAATGTATCCATAATTGGTTTGGTACAATGCACAACAGATGAAAATACACTAGCATATATTGAGAAATTTGCAAAAAATAGCATTTTTTAAAGTGAATTTTTGGAAAAACTTGTGAACCGATTTTTATAAAATATGTTTTAAAATAAAGTTCGATAATTTAAGCATACATGCGTGTTTAAAATTTTCAATTTGGTTATCTCGTTTAGGTACAGTGAGCCAAAATTAACCGGCGCGATACTAAACCCAACCCCCAGGTTATAGTCTTTGGTCTGACTTTGTAGCTTTTGCTACTACCAGTTGAGTCCCCATGAACTGAATGACTGGGTGCATTTTTCGCTTTTGCGAAAGCTACTTTATATTATGTCTTATAATTTGAAGCTAAGAATTTGACTTCCAGCTGAATATTATAGCACTATTCTGACTTAGACCATGCTGACAGATTAAACAAGATCTTTACTGTCAGACACAGTGCATGTGCCTTGCCGGGGGTATATTCGGTCTCCCCCCCTGAACCCTGACGGGGTCCCCCTACCTGCAGGGGAAGGTAAATTTTAGAATAGCATCCCCGGATTTCGGGGTTAAAATGGGTATGTGCGGATGGAGGAGGTCCTCTAGATTAAGAAAATATATATACATACTAGCTGACCCCGCAGCCGTTTTCCTGCGTGAAATTATTATTTTCTTCAGTGTAACGCAGCTTGATAAACAACATTTTTTGGTTTTTGGTCCGGTGTGTAAATGTACAGAGAAGATGGTTTTCCAACTCGAAAGCACGCCACGTATATCTGGCCGTGTGAAAAACATAGCATTTCCAAATTTATGCCACCCACTATACGACTATCCTGTTGAACGTCATCTCAAATTCAATTTTCACTGGAAACGGAATACATTAGAACTGAAATGGCAAATCGTTAGAACTCAAAAGAAATCCGTAGAATCAAGCATTCTGCCCCTTATATTTGATAGGTGCTTCACAATCATATTGCGAAACATCATTACGACAGATCCAACTTTGAGACGCAAATGATGCGGTGGCATACCAACCCTCTCCAAAGAATTTAGAAATTCCACTGGATAATTCAGGGTGTCGTATTCATTGTCAAGACGATTGATCGATTTGTATGTCCGCAAGTCTCCCGGTTCCAGTTACAGTGTAAGTCAACAACATCTGTATTTGTGGCAGCTAAGATTGCGCGTGCACTCAAGGAATCGTACTTACGATAATTTGGCCAATGTTTGTATAAAAATTCGTGATGAGTCCATCTTTCGTGAATTAATAAACGGCATATGGAATTGATATCAAACTACGGGAAATATCAACCAGTATTGACCCATTTCCAATTCTTACCGTATACGATGTAAAATGTCTTTGGCAATGTAATTTTTGGTCGTATCCCATAACGCGGATTTGAAGGCTGATCACCGCGAAAAGTGTGCGAACTTCAGTGGCATTCGAAGTAGCTATCGCGTCGGCCTTCTTTTGATTCCAGTGATTATCATATTCCAGCAATTGTAATTGCTGGCTTGCTTCTCAAAAAGTTGCCCACACCGTACCATTCACAGTATGCAATGACTCAAATGAAGTTGAACCGCGTACATTTATTAATAGCAACCGAAGGGAGAAGCAATCGTCGTCTTTCGGGTGGATTGTGATAATTCGTTCTAATGCATGCCATCTGCTGGTTAGCCCTGCTTTCTGCGTAACTATCTCTTCGATGATGCATTCCATGTATAATATCAAGGTATTTCCGAATAGAGCAATACTCTCGCAAATGGATCACTGACGGAAGTTGAGAAAAAATGTTAATGCTGGCGGTGTTTTCACTGGCTGTACTGTATTCTCTGGGTTGAAATACACTCTTTGGGCATTCTCTAAATTAACTGCGAGACGCACAACAGTCGGAAAACGTTCATGATTTGCAAAATTAAATTTCCTACAAAGCCCTTTATTGCAGTTCACGTATCGAACCTGTCGTTCAAAACCAATAACCGTATATCCAAACCTATTTTATCGATTACACCAAACTACAATATGGAACATTGACATGACTTTTGAATGTGAATTAGACAACAATGGCGAATATGGTACGATCCATGTGTTGTCAACTTTGATGTGTTGTTAACTTCGATATTTACGCCTCTAAATTGATCTGGTGTAACAACCATCCACTATCCAAAGATGAATGTGTACGTGCGACAAACTTTTCTTTTGCCACTCAACAGAGTACATTTAGCATCTAACAGCACGTACATTACTCCAAGATAAAGTCCATGAAACATCGTAATTGTTGTTTGAAAAGTCGTGCTGTAGCATCGTGACGATCACTTGCTGATTGACCGCGATCCATAATTCCGCACGTATGTCACCGCATCCTGGGAGTACTTCTTGCCTTGCCTTGTTTTGGGCTGCCATACGCCGACCGATATTACGGCGACCTCTTCGTGGTTTCGTAACAAATTTCAATCTGAAATTGATCACTTTGTGTGAAACACGTATAAAGTTTTCACTGGATAATTTTCAAAAATTTTTCTTTTGAATAGACGGAATAAAAAAGCAAGCGACCGAAATTGAACGATTCAAATAATTTACAAATCAAAATATTGAAAAACAAAACAAACAAAAATTGAAAAAAAATTTGTATGAAAAAAGGTTCCTTTTTGGAATTGTCTAATTTTCCGACTTTTCCTCACGCAAAGCATACGGGTTTTTTTATTTCCAAATAATTTACAAATCAAAATATTGAAAAACAAAACAAACAAAAATTGAAAAAAAATTTGTATGAAAAAAGGTTCCTTTTTGGGATTGTCCAATTTTCCGACTTTTCCTCACGAAAAGCATACAGGTTTTTTTATTTCCAAACCTTCTCCGATCTACAGAGAGCAACCTCTGAAAATTTCATCAAGATTGGTGCAGCCGTTCTCTTAGCGTTACTAACGAACAAACATTCATTCGTTTGTATGGGAAAAGAAACGGACTGTTTTTAGGAATTTTCCGGCAATTATTCGAAATTTCCTTGCCGTAAAAACCATCCTTGAACCTGGGCGAACATTTTGGAAAAAGAATCGACCAAATTGGTGGAGGCGTTGTTGAGTTATGCGCTTACCAACACATTTTGCGATTCATTTTTATATATAAGAAGATATAGTTGCCGCTGATTTATGGTTTTTGAGATATTTGCATTTAAAGTTCAAAAATCCAGCTATTTAAAATGCGTGTTTTTCCCACTTATAATGAATTTTATGGTTATATTTTTAACTTTTATATCCACTAACATTTCACTAAATCGTTTCTAACCAATTATTTTATATTAAATAGTGCAAAAATAACTTTTATTCAATATTTAACTTTTGTTCAATTATTGGGGTAAAATTTAGAATAGCTTCCCCGGATTTGAGGGATAAAATGCGTATCACTGGAAAGGTGACGTTCTCCAGATCACGAATATATAGATATATATATATATATATATATATATATATAATTGCCGCTGACTTATAGTTTTAAAGATATTTGCATTTAAAGTTGAAAAATTTACAACTTTTACATTGATGATTTGTATATTGTGAATAACTTTTTCACTTATATTATGCACTTTTCACTTCGTAACACTTCACTATAACGTTTCTGTATATTAATTTTTTTAATATTTGTTGTAAATAAAGCTTTATTTTAATTATTTTATTTTTGTTAAATTCTCTGCATTTGCACAATAAGAAAAGGGTTGCCATGGTTATTTTTTTTCTGCGGCGCGCTTCAATGCTTCTTAAAGTCTTAGATTAATATCTTTGGTGGATTCCTATGTTGGATGTATTCGCAGTACCCCATAACTGCATTGCATACGTCCATTCTGTTTTAAGGATTGACTTGTAGAGTCGAATTTTATTTCCAAGACTAACCTAACGTAAAGGCCAGTATATTTTTCTTGTTTCAAATTTGAGATGTTTCACTTTCAATTTCTTTTTTATGTGTGTCTTTCAAGTGAGTGTTCTGTCTAAGCAAAGACCTCGGTATTTGACAGTTTCACTTTCAGGTATTGTAGAGCCATTTAATTATACGGAAGGACATTTTTTACTTTATTGAGTGCTTATTTAACATCGAAAAAGACCCCTGTACAGTATTGCTTGCGTTCGAAAGCATTCATGATAATTTTAACAATTCAATGGCATTGCTTAGGTGTTCCATGTCCCCTTCTAAATCCAAACTCCTGTTCGGGTAATATATTTCTTATATTTCCAACCTCTAAAACAGGCAACATTCTTTTTAAAAGTATTTTTTCAAATACTTTAGAGAAGGTCGTCAGTAAATTAATTTGACGAAATGAAAAGGGACAGCCCTTAGGCTCATTAGGTTTCGGAATCATTGTTATTTTAGCTCGTTTCCATTGAATTGGGTAGAAGTCGAGTTGAAGAATAGAATTGTAGATATAAGTAAGCAGTCTGATACAAATGTGAGGTAGATGTCTAACAAAAAGTCCAATTTTATCAGATCCCTGCGATTTTTTAAGTTTTATTTTCTTAATCTCCGTCGTTACTTAATAGAAATTTTTCGAATAGGCCGACTCATCTGGCAATGGGATTCTCGAAAGTTTTGTACCTCAGCAGAG
The DNA here is from genome assembly GCF_023373825.1 of Bactrocera dorsalis. Lineage (NCBI taxonomy): Eukaryota > Metazoa > Arthropoda > Insecta > Diptera > Tephritidae > Bactrocera > Bactrocera dorsalis. Next base: position 16,999,330 of record NC_064306.1, on the reverse strand, counting down.
TTTTCTTTATCAGGAATATCGTTCGATCGAGAATTTGAATGGAGAGCAAACGCTTCGGCTTTATCCTGATTATCTATCTGACGCCATAACTATTTTCAAGCTATTGCAATGTTTAATATTTCTGCCTTAACCGGGTTTACGCCTAGATCACGCTCTATATCAGCACATCTACAATAGCAAGGCGCTTCGACAATTAGTCTTAGTACTTTGTTTTGAAATTGTTAGATGATTTTCTTATTGTTTGCGATAGTACATCCCCAAAGTTGTGCACCATAGCTCCATATCGGTCGGAATATTTGCTTAGTGTCAAGCCTCATTCCAAAGTATTTAGCGGAATTAAAGTACGGTATTCGTGCACCGTCTATCTTGTTGTATGTGAGTACAATGTGTACAGACTTAGCTTCATTCAGGGGGTATTCTGGTCTAGAAGCATGAATTTCAGGTAATTTTTAAAGTGTTGTAAAAAAGGTAATTACAATTTTTCCCCAATCGATGACGATGGAGCAGACGTTCCATTCCCCGACGAAGAAGTTCGAATAGCAATTGCCCGTCTGAAGAACAACAAAACGGCCGAGCTATTCTAACACGGCGGCGAAGAACTGATAAGGAGCATGCATCAGCTTCTTTGCAAGATATGGTCGGACGAAAGTATGCCCAACGATTGGAATTAAGTGTGCTATGCCCAATCCATAAAAAAGGAGACCCCACAATCTGCGCCAACTACCGTGGGATAAGCTTCCTCAACATCGCGTACAAGGTTCTATCGAGCGTATTGTGTGAAAGATTAAAGCCCACCGTCAACAAACTGATTGGACCTTATCAGTGTGGCTTTAGACCTGGCAAATCAACAACCGACCAGATATACACCATGCGCCAAATCTTGGAAAAGACCCGTGAAAGGAGAATCGACACACACCACCTCTTCGTCGATTTTAAAGCTGCTTTCGACAGCACGAAAAGGAGCTGCCTTTATGTCGCGATGTCTGAATTTGGTATCCCCGCAAAACTAATACGGCTGTGTAAACTGACGTTGAGCAACACGAAAAGCTCCGTCAGGATCGGGAAGGACCTCTCCGAGCCGTTCGATACCAAACGAGGTTTCAGACAAGGCGACTTCCTATCGTGCGATTTCTTCAACCTTCTGCTGGAGAAAATTATTCGAGATGCAGAACTTAATCGAGCAGGTACAATCTTTTATAAGAGTGCACAGCTGCTGGCGTATGCCGATGATATTGATATCATTGGCCTCAACACCCGCGCCGTTAGTTCTGTTTTCTCCAAACTGAATAAGGAAGCAAAGCAAATGGGTCTGGCAGTGAATGAGGGCAAGACGAATTATCTCCTGTCATCAAACAAACAGTCGTCGCACTCGCGACTTGGCTCTCACGTCACTGTTGACAGTCATAACTTTGAAGTTTTAAATAATTTCGTCTATCTAGGAACCAGTATTAACACCACCAACAATGTCAGCCTGGAAATCCAACGCAGGATTACTCTTGCCAACAGGTGGTACTTCGGACTGAGTAGGCAATTGAAAAGTAAAGTCCTCTCTCGACGAACAAAAGCCAAACTTTACAAGTCGCTCATAATTCCCGTCCTGTTATATGGTGCATAGGCTTGGACGATGTCAACAACGGATGAGTCGACGTTGCGAGTTTTCGAGAGAAATTTTCTGCGAAAGATTTATGGTCCTTTGCGCGTTGGTCACTGCGAATATGGCATTCGATGGAACGATGAGCTGTACGAGATATACGACGATATTGACATAGTTCAGCAAATTAAAAGACAGCGGGTACGCTGGCTAGGTCATGTTGTCCGGATAGACGAAAACATTCCAGCTCTGAAAGTATTCGACGCATTACCCCCCGGGGGAAGCAGAGGAGGAGGCAGACCTCCACTCCGTTGGAAGGACCAAGTGGAGAAGCGAAAAGAAGAAACGATTGGCGCGCGGTTGTTAACTCGGCTATAATCGCGTAAGCGGTGTCTACGCCAGTAAAGAAGAAGAAGAATATTTTTACTATCCATTTTTTTATTACTTATTTGTTAATTTTAGGAGAGTACAGAAAAAAATTAAGAAGTACAAAATTTCAAACATGAGCTGACGAAGTGGGGGGTCTCTAAAAATTTCCCGTGACCATACCCTTGATTTCAACCCTCCTAGTTATCTGAAACCAAAAAAAAGATTCTTAATCTAGAATAATGTCGCAATGGCCGGAACTATTGAAAAGTGGGAAAATTTTTTTTCACAAAATGGCGAAAAAATTTTTTTTGGATCACTTTTTATGACTATTTCGAATTTTTTAAATATAATAAAAATAAAAATTTGGGGATGGGGCTATTTCCAACCATAGACAAGCCTATAAAGAAGACTCTATAAAAATTTCAAGTAAATCGGTCCAGTAGAACCTGAGAAATCGTGGGTATCATTCCGAAAAAGTCAGTTTTGAGAAAAACGCGTTTAAAGTTTCCCTAATGTCTTTTGTTCGATTAGTTCCGACCGAACCAGTTTCTGCCGGGTCAGAAAAATGCCTAAATCCGAAAACAATTTGAATTTTGAAAAAACCTCTTGTACACATCTTCTTGAATAGTTTGAAAATATAAAAAAAAAATTGCGATTTCTAGACCAGAATACCCCCTTCAGTTTTATCTGCCACTTCTTTGCCCATTGTTCGACTTTATTTTCAGCTTTTTGGAGATTAGTAGTGGACCCGTGTTCACTACTACCAACAGCAAGCAACGTGGTATCATCAAAAATATCAAATGTGGCTGTTGTATAATTGCAGTCTACTGGTAGGTCGTGCGTGAATAGAATATAAAGAAAAGGACCCAACACACTACCTTGTGGAACTCCTGCTTTTATTTTCCAAAGAATATAAGATTTGTCTCCTTGTTTAACGCGAAAGTAGCGATCTGATAAGTACGATTTTATGATGTCAAAATGCTGTTTCGGTAAAATCAGTTACAGTTTCGAAAGCAGTTTGTGACAAACTTTATCGAACGCTTTTGCAACTTCCAAAAACACGGCAGAACAGAATTTTTTTCCTCAAAGGCTTTTTTAATAATGTGTGTAATCCTGTGTATTTGATCAATCGTAGAATGGTTGGCTCGAAACCCAAACTGTTGCGCTGGAATTATGGTTTTTCGTTCAATGATTTTATTGATGCGTATTGGGCACGTATTTAAGATGAAAAGCAGTTGGTAATTTTTACTATACTTATTTGAGGAAGCTGTTATAGGACCTCGGCAGTAATCAGGTCGTAACCGGGGAATTTTTTGTTTTTCAGATTTTTGACTTCCTCACTTAGCTCACTGCTTGTGCAACTTGAGATTTCTTCGCTTTCTTCTGATAATGTACGTGTGTTTCATATGGTTTTGGCTAAATAATCCGAAACACTTCTGCTTTTTTTGAATCGTCTCTGGCCCAGCTATCAGCACTTATTTTAATGGGACATACTTGATTTTCTGGTGTTTGTAGTCTTTTACAGCTTTTCCAAAGAGAGTAGTCGGAATTTCTTCCATTGCTTAGGGACCGAAGATATTTTGCGAAACTATCATTTTTAAGCCTCTTAATTTTCCGATTAAGATCATTAGAGACTTCATTTAAAATAAAATATTTGATGCCACTTACGTCGTAGCTTTCTCTTTCATTTAATTATTTCTCTTATGTCATTAGGATACAGCAATTTTCTTTAATTCTGGTGTTGCATACTTGTTGTAAAGTGTAAAATTTCAGATTCCAACTGGCCTGTATTTAATATAGAGTCATATTTACTTTCGTAACATTCCATGATCGTTTTAAAGTATGCCCAATCTGTTCGTTTATTGTACAAGGCCGCTGTTTTGTCTTTAAAGATGACGGTTTCACTATAGCTTAAATAGATTGGGGAATGATCCGAGATAATAGACTTTATAGAGTTTTTTTTTAGGTTTTTGTAGGAGTAAGCCTTGAGCCCCAGCGCGTGTTTTTTGCGCTGAAATCTCTGTATACCTGTGTCTGTTTATTAAATGTTGGTACTCTTCAAATTGGATATGATGTCTTGGAGGACTGCACACAGAGGTAAGTGAGAGTAGACTTTAAACTCCGTAAATAGTCACTGTTGTAGCTTGAAACTTATCAGTTGAAAGTTTTTCTTCCTCAAAATGTTTAATCGTATTTTTAATTAGTATTGCATTTCCGCCACGGGCGCAATTGTTAGGATGAATTGTATTGTAAGATTCATAATTTTTAATTTTAAAATAGGGTTGTGACGTAAAATGTGTATCCGTTATCATACATACGTCAACATTTTCCGAGTTCATTTCATTCTTATGTTTGATTAACCCACTTGAGTTCCATAGACGAATTTTTATTGATTTATACATCTTTGGTATTAAAAAGATATTTTTAAAGCTTGCATAAGCGATTTTGTAAGGAAGTGTTGAATTCGTCTTGTTTATTGATTTTCGATAGGATCTGTGATAAATGAAATGATATATTTCTACATCTGTGGTCCTCTTCGGAGAAAGTATTTGCTTTATATATTCCATTATTTAAAAGTTTAATTGAATGCATGAAGTGTGTTAAATGTAGTGAAATAGCTTGATGAAAAGTTCGAACTTTAGGAATTTTTGTACTTTAAAGTCGAATATCTCGTAAACTAAGCGTTTGCGGTACCCCATTTTTTAATCAGGCGGCCTTCCTCTTTCCAATGGTACCTTCAGATCGCGGCGTTAAATTGTGCCTAAAATTTGTTTGTCAAGAGGACTTCGCCTTATTTGCCACTTTTTCTTGAGTATTCTTTTCTCTTTGATTAGCCGTCTTAATTCAATAGAAAGTACCGGTATTTGACTTCATTAGCAGTTGATTGTGAAGTGAAAAGAAATCCAGCTTTATGGATAGCAATTATAAACTTTTCAACTGCTAGGTTAATATCATGGCCAGATTTTAAGAGTATAGTCAAACTAGTTCGATTTTAAAGTCAGTTTCTAATTGCTGCTATATTTGTATGGTTTTCCATACTCGACGCGGTAGACCCAAACGTTACTATTATTTGGCGAATGATCAAAGTTCAAGTCAAAGCTCTCTTTAATGTGAAGTTAGTGTTGTGATATGCCTTTATACACGACAAAATCTAGACGGTCTGCTCTTTTTCGAGGATCACTAGACCAGTATGTGGGTTTCCCGGTGGAAATAGTTGAATAACTAAACTTTGTTATACATTTAAATAGGTCATTTACTTTTGGATTCTTCTTCTTTACTGCCGTAGAAACCGCTAACGCTGTTATATTCCCGAGTTACAACAGCGCACCAGTCGTTTCTTTTCGCAATTCTTCCTGGTCCTTCCAACGGATTGGAGGTCTTCCTCTTCCTCTACTTCACTCGGCGAGTACTGCGTCGAATATTTAGTTTAGTAGCCGCTGTCTTTTAATTCGCTGAACTATGTCAATTTCGTCGTATATCTCATACAGCTCATCGTTCCATCGAATGCGATATTCGCCGTGGCCAACGCGCAAAGGACCATAAATCTTTCGCAGAAAATTTCTCTCAAAAACTCGCAACGTCGACTCGATGTTGTTATCGTCCAAGCCTCTGCACCATATAGCAGGACGGGAATTATGAGCGACTGATAGACTCGGGGCCCCGGCGAAGTCGATCAGCCTCGATCCTTTTGGGGATGTTTCGTCGTGGAGGCTGAATTTACCGACCGTAGTGCCAAAGATACCTTCGTGTCCCATTTTGACGTTAAAGTCACCAAGCACGATTTTGACATCGTGGCGGGGCACACTAAATTTGCGCTCCTTTATATGGCAACTGTAGCAAATGCCAAAAGGTCCTACTCTCTCAGTCCTTGTCACGTCCATCGCATTTCTTCAGCCTTCACTCTACCGAGGAAATCGACCAGCTGGGCAGCGGCACCTTCCCAATTAGGGGACCGGACATTCCAGGTGCATGCCCTAATATCGTAGTCCTTAATACGTTTGCCATGGTCGTCATCAAAAGAGGGGCTCTCATCCGAGGCTTATTGTTCTTTTTCATTGGTACTGTATTTTACGTGGCGGGTCCCGAACCCTGCACACAACGCTGTGGAGAGGATGTTTTGCCTTCTCACTTTAGTTCGCCTTCAAACGGATGTTCTTAGACTACCCAGGGGATACTTGGTTAAAGACCGGAAGTCGTGAGCTGCTTGAGCCACATGTTAAAGAATCCCAAGTGAATGGCGATCAGAAAACTTTCCTTACTTGCGTGAACTTCTACACATGACTCCATCCTCCAGAAATCGTGGACGCCAGTGAAAAAACGCTTCTCATTCACCCAGCATTTCTCCGACAGATGCCATTAAAAAATAGAACGTATAGGTAGAATAATAGTATAAATGTGTGCATCTTGTATATATGTTTACAGTTAATATTTTAATGAGAATTGTTGGCATATGTTTAGATATTTTTTAATGCCCAAATAAAAAATTTCCCACTGCAATAGCAATCGATTTGACAGTTAATTTGTTATAAAGTTTTGCCTGTCGAGTTGCCCCATTATGGTGTCACCTGCAGCTTGAGCGGGAACCATTTTTCAAATAACTTCCAATTTTAAACTTGTGATATCTTTCGAATGGAATGTTCAAAATGATTAATGAAATGAAGCACACTTAAATATACATTATGTTGTTCTATAATCAATAGCTTTCACAGCGCACGGGTTTTAAGACATTTTGTTGGTAATTTTGTCACACCTTGAGTTGCATTATTGGAGTTTTAGTATGTATCCCTAACTTTTTTGAAAATTTAATAAATAAATAAATTTAATATAGCCTATGTTCGCTACAGATAATGTAGCTTCCCAACAGTGAAAGGATTTTTCAAATCGGTCAAGTATTTTCGGAGCCTTTTCAATGCAAACAAACCCAATTTTTCCTCTTTATAATAAGTATTAGCATAGATAACACTGGTAAGACACATACTTTATGACATGAAAATTCTTAGGTGTTTCCAATGCAGTTTGATACTCTGAATCAGAAATTTTCTATCGCCCACAGATATTTTGTAACCTGCGGCTTTAGATTGTACAATACTATACATAAATCGCATTATATTGTATCAATCATCTCATATTTTCATACGATCAGGGATTTATCCGGTTCTGTCTACCTGTTCTGTAAACAGCGTGTTGTACGATCATTTTATTTTACAAAATTTTTCAGTAGACTAACGGTGTCCGAATCGGTTACGTGTTCTATGTGTGGATAGCAAAACGTTTTTGAGTTCACATTTTTTTGTTATGTGTGCGGAGAACTAACTTTTAAATCGCAAAAACATTATTTTACTCCGCTTGTGCTAAAAGTTTACGAACTGTATTTTGGTGTTAAAGTTGGGAATCAAGACAAAGCATGGACCCCTCATATCTGTTGTAAAACTGGTGTAACACTGTTAACAGCTTGGTTCAAATCGTAAAATGCCCTTTACAGTACCATTCATTTGGAGAGAACCTAAAGACCATGTTACAGATTGCTATTTTTGCCTCACGAATATTAAAGGTATTGGATCGAAGTTTAAACAGCTTTAAGACCCAGTGAACGAACTCCAAAAACAAAATATCGCCGAAAAACATCAATAGTAAGAAAGAGTACCTTCTTTGGTTAATAAAATAATAAAATAATATAATATATCTATCGCTGTTTTTTTTTATCAAAAATCCTCATACTAACTATAGGTGATAGAAGAAATATGTAACTATTGTAACTATTTTCTGCATTTGTGGCAATAAACACTTAACTTACTTAATAAACACTTTTTCTGTTCATGTCACAAGAAACAAGTGAAATTTGGTTTGCCAGTGTAATCAATAATAATGAAAATATCATCATAAATAATTTCTGATTGCTAGATGCATTTAAAAATTAGTATTACGTCTATTTTCAGTTCAAAATTTCTATAAAATATGCCTGTAAGTTATGCGACACCAGCACTTCCTTCCAATTCATCTCAGGATGGAATTCGAGAGACTATGTTATATAGTGGATCAAAGTTTAAAGGATTCCAAAAGTCTCAAGGAAATTCATACGACGTGGAAGTTGTTCTTCAGGTATTGCCAATAAATATATGCGTGTTTAAAATAATATTACTTTTTATATTTTAGCATATCGATTTGCAAAATTCATTTTTATGTGGTTATTTAAAAATTAATGGACTGACTTTCGAATTTCCAACTCTGACAACATTTTTTGATGGAGAAATAATATCGAAGAAATATCCATTTTTAACCAGAAAGTGGGAAGCGGATGAGGATGTTGACAAAGGGCATTGGGTAAGAATGATTTCTAGACTAAGTTGTTTTTTTATTAAATATATGTGTTTAGGCGTTTTATTTAAGATAAATTTTAATGATGCCTATGTAGTGTACTCAACTCCAGATCGTTTTGAGGCAATTGAAGACATTAAACGTGTTTCGCTTCGCGCATTGAAGGCTATGACGAAATTTGACTTTATAAACTGTTTCGATGGTTAGAAAAAATCATGGCACGAAAGGAGCCATTTCTAAGTATAAATTAAGGATTTTAATTTTATGAACAAAGTCTTCCTATTTCTTGCTCATAGTATTAGTTTATTGGTTATGTATTATTTCCGCTCATGACTCGATGCGACGAATAAAACTAGAACTACGCGCTTTCAGCGCCAACTAGCGAAAATACTGCAAGACTTTTTTGACAACCCAAAAACCCAGAAACTGTAATTCTTAATTTTTCTAAATTTGTTTCATCAAAATCGGACAAGTGGTTCGCGAGTTATGTTAAACTACGTTTTTGCCAAAATGTTACAACTAAGCGAAAAAACATCAAGATAAGGAAAAAATTTAAAAGGTCATAAAAAAAACAGACACATACGAACGCCAAACCCCTTGAGGGTTTTACTATACTGACCTAGTACCATCACCCTGACTTGGAATTTCTCACCCCCCAGACAATAATCCCAAAAATGTTCCACAGTGTTATCAATAGGAATATGTGGCTTTGAAAGCAATTCTGTTCAGAGCGAACATAAGCAGAAATTTAAAAATAATTTGAAAGACAATAATTTATTTGTCACGACATATTTCCCTATACAACTGATAAATCGCAAAATGATGACAAACATAAACAAATTTGGAAAAACTGCAGACCTTCGCCCACCCGCTATTGCCGTCCTGTTCGAATTCAATTTCAAAAGGAATCAGTTTAATCAATCCTCAATGCACTTGATTTGCGCGAGATCCTGCAAAGGAATTTACTTCAAAATACTCCTGGTATTATCTTTCCTCGTCAGTCCGTAACATTTTAAATCACGCTCTCGATATTATTCAATATGCACCAGTTTCAATTGAAGAGCTTTCAGAAGAATCTGCTGAGTCAAGCAATAAGGACGCTAAGATGTTCGACTCCATCATACACGAAAGAACTAATCGCTACTAATCAGGACTTGCTAAACCGATTGCTTTGAGCTTAAATCCTTTTAGAAACTATCATGCAAAAATAAATCAATTTTATTAAAATCTGTTGTTGATTTAGTTGAATAATTATAATTTCAAAAATTCCTTTTTTCGTTTATCAACTTTTTTAATTCAATATAATTAATTAAAATTTGTTGCCATCGGGGGGTGGCGGAGTAGGAAACGGGAGAGAGAGAGATTTTAAAAAGCTTTGGCAAAAGTTTCACTTTTAAGTAGGCAGTGGAAGTATTTCTGGCCGCTGATTCCATACAAGACCGACCACTGTGCACTGCCACGCCCACAAATCGCAATTAATCGAATACGTATAAAGTGTCATAACTAAGCAATAAATTATGATATAAAGCTGTAATTTGGTACAGAGTATCGCTGTAGTAAGGGTCACCTGTGGACAAAATTTTTTGAAAAAGTGGGCTTAGGCCCTCTTTCTAATAAGTTATACATAATATTTAAATTCAAGTTGTTTCGTACAGTTTCCAGTACACAAATCAAGAAGCAATCAATATAAAGGAATAAAACTTTACACGAATAATGTCTTTAGTGTGTGCCGCCTTATGACTATAAATTATTTAAATCTAATAAAAACTGTTCAAGCCCCTAGATATCGAATATTTAGGCCCCGGAACCTATAGTTAACTTTTGAAGGAAAATGTCGGTCAATGTGTGATATTTATAAATCAAACTAAGGGATAATCCTCTTATGATGGAATGTTTGAACGTTAAAAAATATATATTTAATATAAAGATTTTCGAACTTCCGGGTGAATTTGTACCGCATATATCGGCCAATATATGAATTATCCCAATGAAAATAAGGGGGTGTGTTTTGCTCATAACAACGTATCTTTGTGCTTAGGATAGACAAATTTAAGAGAAAACTTGGCCCAGCCTACATAACTAATATCAGGATTTATGAACATCCAGCTGACTTTACTCTATATGATTGGTTTTACACCTTAAAGTATTTCCCTGGCTTTGATTTTTTTGCTTTTAAATCGTGTTATTTTACAAAAGTAGTAATATGGCATTATTATAGAATGTGTTGACTTGAAGTCACGAAAATTTCAAAAAAAATTAATTTCCGAAGTTATAGTTGTTTGTGTTGACCCAGTTCCAAAGAAAGGTACTTGCAGTGACAACCATGAGTCCTTTGGAGATTCATCTAAAATCAATCGGACAAAAAAATGAGTTTTATAAATAGATAATCCTGGGAATCCTCGAAGGATTTTTTTTTTCAAAAATTAACAAAATGACGGCGTCAGGAAATTTTTTTCTAAATTTTTGCGAAAAAATCAACAGTTAATTGGTCTTAAAAAATCGAAATTTTTGAAAGAATAAAAATCCTTCGATCAGGCCCGAGTTTATTATGTATTCTAAAAGCTGTATAAATTTCATTAAAATCTACTGAGCGGTTTTCGAGTTACAGTTGTCACCAATTCTAAAAACATCATAGTTTTGAGAAAAACGCGTTTACACTAGCGCTTTGAAGTGCCCGAGCTCCCTTTGTTATTTGTCAAATAACTCAAAAACTAATTATCGGATCAACTTGAAATTCAAAGAATATTTTTAAGATATTACAGTTAACAAAAATGCAAAAACGAATTTTTTTTTGAAAATTCTCACTACCCCTAATTCCTTAAGTTTTAAAAATCTTACAAGAAAATAAAAAAGTGTATTCTAACTTGCCATCTCAATCATTTATAATAATAAAAATTAATCTAAAATATGCAAAAAAAAACTTTATAGCATTGAAGATATCGGTTATACCACTTAATCGACGCCAGCTAATGTTTCACAATATTTCATATAAGACTCATTCGAATTTGATGGGATCCTCAATCAACCAGGCACCATGAAATTTAGTTTTATTATAGAATTCATTATTATTTGTTTCTTTTTTCTATTTTCAGAGCAAATTTGCCGCTTTTTCTGAGTATGAAGAATCATTTAATTCAGATAATTTTGACTTTAAAAAACTGGCGAATAGCGACTATGTATTCATGCGATGGAAAGAACATTTCCTAGTGCCAGATCATACGATAAAGGATATAAATGGGGCGTCTTTCGCTGGATTTTATTATATTTGCTTTACAAAATCTACTGGCAGAGTAGAAGGTTATTATTATCACCGCTCATCAGAGCTATATCAATCTATTGAATTAGAACACATACCAGAAAATTCTTCAGACGTGTATGAATTTAGATAAAATGAATAGTGTAATTTATTTGTTATCATTAAGTTATATATACAATAGATATTTATCTAATAAAAAAAATTCTATATAATTTGAGAATGTTAATTATTATTATTTCTGTCTTCTCAGTCAATAATATTTTGCATTTCTTTAGTCAACAGTGCACAATACAAAAGATAGAATAATCAACGAAATCAAGTTTTCTCAGTTGTTTTTAAACAGAAGTCAGCATAACGTTACATCTCTATAGTGTATTTATACTATCGCCAGTAATATGGCCGTCCGGTAAGCGTAATCGTATACCCAGACAAATAATCTTGCCTATTTTTATTTATTTTTATCAGTGTGATCGTTCGTGCAAGCGAGTAAAATTAAGATATTTGAATGAAACTTTGTAAACGTGTTCCATGATATTCAAGGAGGGTTGGTATGGCAGATGGGCGGAAGCGGTCCATTGCCACGGCCACAAAGGGTCTTTAAGCGAAATCTCATAAAGTGCCATAATTAAGCACCAAATAAAAGTATAAAACTGAAATTTGATACAGGCGATCACAGTGGCGAGGGATGCATGTGCACAAATTTTTTTAAGTAGTTTAATGTACATACATATATTTTAAATCTAACTCAACCAAATTTGCTTAGAGAAAGACTTTAGTACTTCTTCATGCACTCAGAAAATAGGTAACAAAATTAGATAATAACCACAACCTTTCCCCATATAAGATTTCACAATCAGAAAGGTAGAGTAGGGCTTTATAAGAGCAGTTTTAAATTGAACAATGGGCGTGGCCACCGTCAGTCAGGAACTGCTTTATCAATTTTAACAAAAGATGAAGTTTCCCAAACTATCCTATTACACACAGTGAAAATGGGAAAAATCGGATGACAACCTCATATATTTCATATAAAGGGTGATTTTTTAAGAGCTTGATAACTTTTTTTTAAAAAAAAAACGCATAAAATTTGCAAAATCTCATCGGTTCTTTATTTGAAACGTTAGATTGGTTCATGACATTTACTTTTTGAAGATAATTTCATTTAAATGTTGACCGCGGCTGCGTCTTAGGTGGTCCATTCGGAAAGTCCAATTTTGGGCAACTTTTTCGAGCATTTCGGTCGGAATAGCCCGAATTTCTTCGGAAATGTTGTCTTCCAAAGCTGGAATAGTTGCTGGCTTATTTCTGTAGACTTTAGACTTGACGTAGCCCCACAAAAAATAGTCTAAAGGCGTTAAATCGCATGATCTTGGTGGCCAACTTACGGGTCCATTTCTTGAGATGAATTGTTGTCCGAAGTTTTCCCTCAAAATGGCCATAGAATCGCGAGCTGTGTGGCATGTAGCGCCATCTTGTTGAAACCACATGTCAACCAAGTTCAGTTCTTCCATTTTTGGCAACAAAAAGTTTGTTAGCATCGAACGATAGCGATCGCCATTCACCGTAACGTTGCGTCCAACAGCATCTTTGAAAAAATACGGTCCAATGATTCCACCAGCGTACAAACCACACCAAACAGTGCATTTTTCGGGATGCATGGGCAGTTCTTGAACGGCTTCTGGTTGCTCTTCACCCCAAATGCGGCAATTTTGCTTATTTACGTAGCCATTCAACCAGAAATGAGCCTCATCGCTGAACAAAATTTGTCGATAAACACATTTCGAACCGAACACTGATTTTGGTAATAAAATTCAATGATTTGCAAGCGTTGGTCGTTAGTAAGTCTATTCATGATGAAATGTCAAAGCATACTGAGCATCTTTCTCTTTGACACCATGTCTGAAATCCCACGTGATCTGTCAAATACTAATGCATGAAAATCCTAACCTCAAAAAAATCACCCGTTATAACACACTTTCATATCACAAATCAAACATCAACGCAGTTACATTACACAAATACTGCCCTATTTGATCTTACGCCCAAACATTGTCGATATCAGACTATAACTTTTCAGGGATCTGACCCAAATTCGTGCACCCCAGTGCATATGGCTGATTTTCTAATATATTGGACAATTTGAAATTCGAAGATAATATTTTTTGATGTCAGCATGCCCTTGGCGAAAATCTGGTAAATATTTCCCTTAGATTCCATATATCGTCACCTGAAATGCAAAATAACGTATCATCAAAAAATTCGAAATTGAGTGTCTTATTGATTACGCTTCACTACTTCAAATTGTATACATAATATTAAATATGTTCAACATTTTCTGGTTCTGCGGTCATATATAAACCAGTTTTAACCAATATTAATATTTTGTTTCACTCATGTTCCATTTTATTCCGTGTTTCATTCATGCCACTGTAAATTTCTGAAAATGTTGTTACGTTAATTTGCATTTCAGGTGACGATATGTACGTTATATAAATATTTGGGAATTTTCGGTTGACTTTATCTACCAATATTTAAGAAATCTTAATGCGATTCAGAAATAATCTATTTTAAATAAAATTGATGAAATTAGGGAGATACGTCATCTGGCCCCCCTATTAAAAATATACACATTTTCAAACATTCTCTTTCATTTTATACCTTCATATATACTATAATTTAATGCTGAAAATGTTTGATATCGGTCCACATATTAACGCAGCTATATAGGAACTGGGTCAAATCAAGTGGTCCATGAAAATTTCACAACATCACCGCATATCCCCTGATATAAATATTTCTTCAAAATTAAATTTTTTGTTAAAGTTATTTCAGGTTGAAATTTAGTGCACTATAAAATTGTAAAATTATTTTCTCATAAACTACGAGAGATAAATCGATGAAATTTTGTGAAGTCAAAGAAAAATGTTCGTGCTACATTATAGATATTTTATCACGATCCATTTTTTAAAATAATAATATTTTACATAATTTTTTGTTAAACCATTGATATTTTCATGCGTTCTTCACGCTAAAGAAAACTGAAAAGTATGTGACACAACGCGGAAAATATAATAATCTGCAAAAAAAAATTGTTAATTCATACCATTCCAAAGATATTAGGTGTATTCTCTTGCTCTTGCAAAACCCGGTGCACGGTGCAAGCATTGCAAATTTACAACGGCACAACAACAAACACACGCAGAAAAATATTTGCAAGGGCTGTGAAATATGTCAGACCAAAACCCGTGTATATTAGCGTGCAATGTCACGCAAAAATAAAATTGCGACCCTGTTGTAGTTGCCATTTTACATAAAGACATATTACGTCGTTAAATTGTTAAGAAATGTAAATTTTAATTAGATTTTATAATTTCTATTTAAATTATAAAGTTTTGTTACAGTTTTTTTTGTTAAAAATGTATGCAAAAAGTGCGCCAATTCACAATAGCCATGCACAATAGTCATTTACAATAAATTGACTGAATCAGTCGGTCATATGTCACTAGATTCTGCAATGGGTGCTCTCGTGCCCTTGTATATTTCGGTGTAGTATTTTTGCAATCTGCAATCTTGCAAGAGCAAGAGAATACCCCTATAGTGTTATATCGACCGTTCGACTTAAAAATTCAAAAATTCCCAAATTTCGAACATTTCAACAAGCTATTTCACTACATTTAACACACTAAATAATTTAAACAAATTCATAATTTCCACTTTTTGCAGGTTTTATAAGTATGAAACCTATATTTTAAAAATTAATTTTTAAATTCGTAGTGAATATCATTTACATATGTGCTAACAATTATGATGAAATGGAGCGCTGCCATATGATAATAAGAAATTCTCTGAAATTTCTCTTTTTCGCTATAATTCATCTTTCTTTGTTTAGCAATCTTAGTTCTAATAAAAACAGGTGTCTATAAATTATATTTCAAATTAAAATGAGTATAAACAATCTTTCCATTCATATGAATATTTTCTTATTTAAATTTAATAAACAAATAAGTAATACATATATATGTAATAATATTTGATAATAAAGTGTAAGGTATAGAGTATAAACTCTTTTTCTATTTATGTTTAATAAACAACTAAGTAATATTATATAAAAATGTTACGTAGTAAAATACTTAGGTTACTCCGGGTATTGGCGCGACCAGGGTTATGTTTGTGCGGCCGTAAGCCTTTAACGCAGAAGGTAGTACTACGCGAAAGCACTTCAGTCACCCTGGGTATTGGCTCGAGAAGAGTTTTTTAGAGCGACATGATCATATTATAATATAAAATGGTAATATAAACAATGCTATATTACAATGATATAAATTTTA
The DNA here is from genome assembly GCF_023373825.1 of Bactrocera dorsalis. Classification (NCBI taxonomy): domain Eukaryota; kingdom Metazoa; phylum Arthropoda; class Insecta; order Diptera; family Tephritidae; genus Bactrocera; species Bactrocera dorsalis. Next base: position 16,983,474 of record NC_064306.1, on the reverse strand, counting down.
TAATATTATCATAGCGTTTTATTTATTTGTGTTTATTAAATAAATATAAATCAAGAGCTGTCGATGAAAATCCTTTATATTTGGTGTTTAAGATGTGGTAATGCTGGATTTTCACATAATTGTAAACCATCTCACCTTTTCAACGATTAAAGTGCTAAGAGATTTTTAAATTAGTAAATTTAGTTCAAAAATAACAAAATAAAAGTGAAATGTGAACTTATTTCAATGTTTAGAGTGTATATTTAAATATACAATGTGAAAAAATTTAGTGAAACATTGAGAAATACTATGTGTTGTTAATAAAAATTTTTGAATTTTTAATCGGGAATATTTTTAAAAATATAAGTGCATATTCCTAATCTACCGAAATTTTTACCCGACTGCCAAAGTAATCGGAATCGCGCCATTAATTCAAATCTACTAAAATATTTTAAATTCTAAAGCCGTTAGTCACGATTTCTTTACTTTTCATCTTACGATTTATCTCACAATTTTAATTAATACTCTCACAGACGACTTAGATAGCATAAAATTATCGATATTTTCTAAAAAAAAAAATTCTAAAGTAAACAGGACTTAAAAAAAACAGAACAAATGGTTTTTCGGCAAAATCAATTTATTTTATTTAATTTAGTCTCCTTCTGCTTCAATACAGCGTTTTGCACGGTCCAAAAGCATGTCGAACGAGTGTTTTAGCTCGTTGGCCTGTATGGCCGCCAGTATGCCGGTGTAAGCCTTATGAATGGCCTCTATGTCTGCATAACGCTTTCATTTCATTGGCAAATGCATTTTTCTGAAAAGGAAGAAGTCGCACGGTGTCATATCAGGTGAATACGGGGAGTTTTTAATGGTTAAAATGTAATTTTTGGTCAAATAATCGTCCTTCGAATGTTGGATTCTGAGCAATTTTTGTTCATCAGTCAATTTGTACGGAATACACCTTTCATAAGCCCAAATGTTCGGTCAGATAAATCGGAGATGTTCAATTCCATTTCCATGAATTTCAAATTTCGGTTGATTTTTGATTACTTCACGCACAGTTTCGATGGAATTTCCGTTTTTTTTTATTGCCCACATGGTGATCATCATTTATGTCCTCACGACCACTTTGAAAACATTGAAACCACTCGTGCACTCTGCTACAGGATACGCAATTATCGTCATAAACTTGTTTCCTCAATTGAAACGTTTCGGTAAAAGTTTTACCAATTTTAAAACAAAATTTAATGTTGGCTCTTAGTTCGAAGCTCTTTTTCGCACAGATAACACTAACATACTGACACTTAAAACGCAATAACTTCACTTCCAAACGATGAAATATCATGAAATTCTCACTGGACAATCGATGAAGATAGCAGATTCTAACGCTCTAGTCGACTATATAGACGGCGCCACCAGAGGCGCTAGATTCAAAAAGTCCTGTTTACTTTGTAACGCACCTTGTATTTTCTTGGGTGGCATTAATCAGATTTGTAATTATTGCCTTGTCTGCACGATCTTCGCTTCCAAGGTAGAAATTTGAATAATAACTTTGCTCACACTCCAAGCAACGTTTCGGGTGCATTTGAATAACATAGCTTTTGTTAAATCCATAGTGACTGACACTACAACAGAAACCACTATATTCACTACTGCTCCACGGTGATATTAGCCTTTCTAAAGGCACGTGAAATCCTGAAGACATTCCAGAATATTAGGAAATTCCACTTCATCTTAGGCATAGATATTTGGTATCTTTCCTTTTCTGAGCAGTACCCTACAAGACGGGAAAAGTTAGGTAACCGGTCACTGATAGGTTATCAGTAAGTAATTAACATTATTATCCTAACTTATCGGATAATAATGCATGAATTACTAATTAATTGTTCTAGCTTCGGGAAAAAGTAATTATTTCTCCTCTTACACTACACGTCGGTGTGATTAGCCCACTCGCTCTCTCTAATTTATTTTGCGCAAATGCTACATACTATATTTTCTTTCTCTAATTTGTAAATTATTTTGGAAAACTATATTTTCTCTTCGGTTAACAGCGTCCGTTTCATTGGCTATTTGTTTGGTTAGCCATCTTTTATTGAAAATAGTTTGTTTGGTTAATGTTATGGTCACCTACGAGTTAAAGAAAATCGGCCAATATGTTATTTGTTTCATTGAAATTTTCATTTCATTTGTTTTTATTTAATCTTTTTTTTAGGTTTACATGTTTATAAATAACAGTTATATTTTTCCTTTCTATTTTTACAATTTTTTAGTATTAGTTTCTAAATATTACCATTTATATATACAAACTGAATTTTCCTTATTACAATTATTTTTACAAATTTTTAGTAATTGTTTTAAATTAGCTTTTAAATATTAACACTCTTTCTTACAATAATTTTTTGGCAAAATGTATGTATGGTATTTACTATGGGTTTATATTGTTATACATTGTATAATTTACAATACTAAGTACATCAATTTGCTAATTCTTAATATTTACACAATGTGTACATATATAAGCAAATTTAATTTTTTAAATTAATTAATTCAAAACTATAAGTATTAAGTAATTTATATATATTTGAGAAATTCGGCTTGGTCAAGTAAGTTTCACCTATGATTTTTGCGTTCAAGTTGCCGTAATGAATACTATTCTTCATCACCAGTCACAAGCATGAAAAACTGAGTTAATTCCATTGCTTTTAAACAGCATTTACACGCTTTGATATGGCTGCTTGAGTAACTCCCAAAGATTCTGTGAGAATTTCTGATGTATGTATGTAGCAATATTTATCCAGTAAGGCCTCCCAGGACGTTCTTAGTCTATTAAGTCAAAATCACCACTTTAAATCCACGCTTTTTGACCGCAAGCTCAGCTTGTGCATGCTCACCATAAACTTCCGCCAGAATAAACAACTTTCGGCCATATATAATCCAAGTTTAGAACATTTGAAATGCCGGTGTAAAGCTTAAATGTGCAAATGAGTTTGTTGAAATAGTTAAATTCTATTTATGCGATATTTAGAAACCGAACTCTTATGGATTATCTGGAAAGTTTTTTTAAAGACCATAAGAATGATTATTCAGTTTGGAAGTGTACAAAAAAATTTTCTCTACCCGCAACTCAGCATCACCCAATCATACCAGACATGGGCCAAGAGCGGTATAGGGGAAGCAAATGTTTTTTTTCGGAATACCTTGAAGATGTCTTTAAACCTCATACTTACGAGAATTACACCGAAATTTCTCTAATAACTAACGATGAGGTATGTGCAGAAATTTGAAAAATTGAAGTCTAAAAAATCACCTGGTTACCAGCTAAATACTAAACGAGCTTTCTCAAAACGTTATAAGTAAAATTACTGCTATAATGAATGCTACTATTAATCTACAGAACGTATATATTTACTGCTAAACTGCAGAGATGATTATATTCAATAACGGAACGGTTTTATCGAATATAACAATGGAGATATGTACTCTGATTTAAAGGAAATAAAAGCTGGTATTCCTCAAGGTAGTGTGCTAGGACCTACTCTTTACATGCGATCTATCACACGATGACAATTGTATTACAACAACCTTTGCAAAACACAAACTGCATCAATTGCAAGATTTACACAGAATATTTGAATGGGCAGCTAATTGGCGAATAAAATTAAACTTAACTAAAACAGTACATATAGATTTCACATACAACAATTCTAGATATATGCGTCTGTACTTAAATGATGTGCAAATACCATATGACAACACATGTCTAAAAGAAAAAAAGAAGATTTACAATTAAAATTCAGAAACATGTATTGGTTATTGGGTAGAAGCTCTGCTTTATCTACATACCACAAAATTATAATCTACAAGTGGGTGTTCAGACCAGTTTGGACTTATGGGGTACAACTTTGGGGCTGCTCAAGCCCTAGTGCTGTTGTACAAATTCAGCGATTCCAAAACAAAGTTTTAAGATGCGCCGTTAATGCTCCTTGGTACGATCTTGAACGCGATCTCGGAATTGACTCAGTTGCAGCATCAATCAAAAAATATAAAGTCTCATATCGAAAGACTATCTGATTATGTGAACACTGAAGCCAGGGCTGTTATCGCTCAAAGTAAATGGAAAGAAAGACTTAAGCGCAAAAAAGCGTATCACCTATATAGTAACGAGACTTTGCAATTTTTACGCAGAGCACCATTTATTATTTTGAATTATACAATAAGCAAAACAAATTATTCGTTGGTTTATTTTATGATAACTAGATACAATGACATTGAAATAAATAAAATGTATTCATTATCTATATGTATATCTTGGATTACGAAAATTGCCTCCAGCTATTTGGTTATTTCTCAAAAGAATATTAGGAAAAAAATGTAACATATTTATTCCTTTAAAATATATCAATTAGAATTCTTATGTGAAATGCGGATGTAATGAATGTGTTGCATGCACATATTTCATCGTTGATATCTCTACCGAATTTTCCTGTATTTTTTTAAGTTTAAATATATGCATTAACGACGAACTATGCGTGCAATTATAATATGGAATTTAGCTGTGGCACATTTTTTTGGAATGATAAAAATTCTATCTTAAAACAAAATTGAAATGAATGAACGAACATTATTAGAATTGATAACATTTACTTTATTTTTGAAACTACATAAATATAACATAAGCATATACATATAATGCATACTTGGTATTTTATATCCAACAAGAAGTCATTCTAAATAATTACTACCCCTATTACGGTTTACAACTCGACTCAGATAAATTGAAGTTAGAGCAACTTCATAATAACTAAAGAGTTACTTAGTATATCGACTGACTGCAGTTGTAGTTTCATAGAAGTTGCGAATCCAAAAAGATAAGATTTGACAAAACGTGTTTACTGAAATCCATTGGAACTTTCAAGCACCAACTTAGCAAATATTTAAATTAAAGGTCTGTAACAAGAATTATTTCTTCAAGTAATTTTGACAGCTGATTACGCATTGAATGAAAGAAAATAAACTTTGTGTGTAATATGTATGCATGTATGCATGTGTGTAGTAGCATAAATATTTTCATTGTGAGTTAAGGAATGTTGTTAATGATTGGTAAGTTTTATAAAACATTTCCAAATGAACTACATATACTTCTTAATAATGATTTTAACTAATTTAGGATGAATTTAACCATTACTTTGAATTTGAACGATTGCTGATTAATTGTTTCTTCGCAAAACTAGGATTGCCAAATACGTATTTTATTCAAAAATTTATTAAAAATTAGTACCAGATTTCTTTAGAAGTGGATCCTAAGCTTAACAATTGATATGAAACAGTTTATTTACTCGTTAATATTTTTCGAAATGTACTCAACCTGTAAAATGTCACAAAAATGTTGAAATTCGTGTGGTTATTAACAATACCAAATTTAAAATCTCCAACTAAAATACAGTTGAGTTGTAAACCGTAATAAGGGTACATTTTTAAATACTTTAGTACATAGTGTGAACAACTGATTCCTTTTCCACTAGCTGCCGGACTTTCATGCACCCATCCGAGCCACAAGAGAAAAGACGCCCATAATTGTCTATATGCACTTGGCTGACACCTTGGCCAATATGTTTAAAGAAACTGTTTTTGGCATGTTCAGCCGTATATGTGTTAATTAACGAATACTGATTCAAGCTCCATATCTGAAAATGCATAGAAAAAGCGTGAAATATATGTTGAATATTTAATAAAAAACTTAAGTTAGTTTCAGTATTAATATTTTTAAAGAAGTAAGAAATTTAATTTCTGTTTTATGTCATCACAATATTATACGAGTCCAAAGACTTGCACAAGCTGATCGTCTTAACGTCATCTGCGATTTTTATTCGAATTACTAAAATATACTATCTCTAAAAATAAAACAAATTCTGGTTATTCGGAGTTAAAAGAAAGCGTATTTCATACACTTCAAATTATTTTAATTTTTACGAATTACCCTATTTTTTTTTTAACGAGGTTGCCCTATGTCACAGGTTGAGAAACAGTGTACTTGTTGTAAGTAAAATAAGCTTCTGACCGAAAGGCATTCCTCTAAATTAATGCTTTCTCATTTGGTACAATTTTATAAAAAAAATTGAAACAATTGACAACACAAACTTTTCATTTATTGTAGATGTATGTATGCATTGTAAATTATAAAATTAACGCAAAAAAATTTTAGCTAATATACGAGGGAATTTTTTGGATAGAAAATGGTCAATCTCCCCGTAAGCCACGTAACATTAAACATGAATGCACAGCATCGGTTGTGAACAAAATTAGTTGAATTTGAAAATTCAATGAATTCTCGCTTGAACTCTTATACAATAGGCGAATTGGCGTAAGAATTGGTAATCACAAGAACATTTTAATATTTTGGTTATATTTATGTTACGTTGCGAAATTTATGCAAAAAAAATGCAATGAATAAAATACAATAAAACAAATCAAATCAAATCTATCTCTAATCAATGACTTACCTTAATATCACCTTCAGCAGATCCTGTAGCGAAAAATTCTTCATGCGGATCAAGGGCAATACACTTTATAGTAGCATCATGCGCCTGGAAAATATAAATTTAAATTATTTATTATTTATACTAATAAAATAATAGTTAGTCGCTGTTTACATTATTAGCAAATTAGCGGGAAATCTTCGCCAAGTGATACCAATAATGCATTTGCTTCAACCTTTATTGCCGTTTTTGAAAAGAATAATTGATGAGGTGTAAATTTATCAACTCATATACATACATATTTGAGGTATAGTTTCTACATATGGGCAAGTCAAGTCTGGTAGTTCCCATCTTTATGACAATTTCCTCAATAAACAATATAAAGCTTTAATGCTATAAATTTCGATAACTTTATCTTTATAGCGTGCGAAAACCATACAACATAATTATTTTAAAAATAATTCGTTAAAATATTGGTCAACAATGCAAGAGTAATAAGTGGACAAATGATGCGAAGCCAATCTTTTTAATACCATATCTTTCAGAGAATTTCCAGGTGCTACGAATCGGCATTTGACATTTATTCCAAATGTATGGATGAAAAATTCAGTTCTTTTAATAATTCACAGCGAAAATCACTGAATCGAACTATTCATGGGATCAATATACATATAAAAATTATGGAAGGGAAAAGATCGGGTGCAACCAAAAACACATAATTATTGGAAAAATACGTTCATTCGATTTCATCAAGATAACTCACATTTTTGCCAATATATGCAATTAAAGTCAGGCAGAAGTTTCCATTCGGACTCTCTTCGAGTTTTAGGTATACATTGTGACAAAAAAGAACCCGAAACTTATATATATAATTTATATTATGTATTTATTTTGTCGCCTTCAAAGTAATCCCCACCCGTTGAAATACACTTATTCCAGTTCTCGAAACACTTTCTAAGCTTTTTTTTGAATGACCTTTAGTTCCTTCAGTGAATTTTGTTTTATCTCTTCGATCGACTGAAAACGTATTCCACGGAGCAGCAATTTCAATTTGTGAGCAAGAAAAAACAACATGGAGTCAAATCTGACGAATACAGTAGTTGATCGATGGCATTCATTGCGTTTTTGGCTTTGAATTCGGTCACAATCGAAAAAAATTAATTTATCGGGACGATTCGAGCAACAACGACTTTCATAAACAAAGTATCCACCAATATCATGCGAACGGACAGAAGTGGATAAATCAGATAGAATCTAAAACTGTGTTATGTGGGAAGTAAGCATGGTTGTTGTCCAATTTCACCCAATTGATTTACAAGTATTTCACTTTGAGTAGTTTTTGGCTTAGCCCATATAAGGCGAGGGGCGGTATTATCATCAACGTGCCAAAGAACACGTGTTCGTAGTTTCATCAATATAGGAGTTTCCATCCAATACGAGTGATATGATTTCATTAAAAAAACACATACACAAATTGTTAATGAAGTTTAGAGTTTTTTATTTAATGTGAAGTACAATAGAGTCAATTAAATTCCGAATATAATATTATTCAAATGGTCTCGACTACTTCTTTTGCAGGAAGAAATACAATGACCAAATTTTTGAGTACTTTTTCCACTAAATCAAGTCATAGGTCATCAATAGCATGTTCAATATTGACTTTCAAGGCTTGAAGGGAATCTAGTTCATTGCTGAAGACCAATGACTTCAAATAACCCTAAAAGTAGTAGTCTAATGGTGTTAATGGTGGTGGTGCTTCTTCTAGGCCATTCAATTTCACAGTTTCTTGAAATAATCGAATCCCCAAACTTTTCCCGCATAAGCTGTGCGGCACGTACCCCCGTCTTGTTGGAACCAGATGCTGTCAAGATCATCTTCTTCCAATTGCGGCCATAAAAAGTTAGATCAATACCGCTCTCCATGATTCCACCAGACCAAAAACCACACCAAATTGTAAATTTCGGTGAATGTAGTGGTTGTTCATGAATATTTTGTCGATTTTCTTTAAACCAGAATCGGCAGTAGTATGGCATCCGAAGACGCTGCCCTAGTGATCGCGGGATTACAGCCGCTAAACCTCTTAGACAAAGAGCTCACATACCCTTCAAATGACAGAGTAACACCCAGAACCCAAAAAGAGAAAGCCAGAGCAGGCAAAAAATATGGGAAGACAGCCGAAATGGTGGCTGGGCATTCCGACTAATCCCCAAAATAAAAATATGGCTAAATAGATGGCACGGAAAAGTAGATTTTTCCCTCCTCCAAATTCTCACAGGACACGGCTGTTTCAAATCATATTTGAAACGATTCCAACACGAAGAAAACCATATATGCGACTATTGCGGAGGAAAGGCGATTTTGGAAAAACGCATTCGGGATAGACCCAACCCCAGAAAAACTAGTGTCTCAAATGCTGGAATCACTAGATAAGTGGAAAACCGTGTGCGTAGTGGTAGCGAAAAATGAAACTCTAAAGTACTGGCGAACAACAATGTAGAAGACTACTACAAAATCCAACGAAAAACTAAGACGCGCCACACGAACCATGACTGGAGCAGCCAAGAAGGCTTTGGTGACAATCACTGCACAAGGGGGATTATGAGACAAACTGAGGTAGACCATCACGTACAAACGTATGAGCCATACTCATATTTATTCTTCTTCTTCTTTACTGACGTAGATACCGCTTACGCGATTATAGCCGAGTTAACAACAGCGCGCCAGTTGTTTTTTCTTTTCGCTACGTGTCGCCAAATGGATATTCCAAGCGAAGCTAGGTCCTTCTCCACTTGGTTCTTCCAACGGAGTGAAGGTCTTCCTCTTCCTGTGCTTCCCCCGGCGGATACTGCGTCGAATACTTTCAGAGCTGGAGTGTTTTCATCCATCCGGACAACATGACCTAGCCAGTGTAGCCGCAGTCTTTTAATTCGCTGAACTATGTCAATGTTGTCGTATATCTCGCACAGCTCATCGTTCCATCGAATGCGATATTCGCAGTGGCCAACGCGTAAAGGACCATAAATCTTTCACAGAACTTTTCTCTCGAAAACTCGCAAAGTCGACTCATCAGTTGTTGTCATCGTCCATGCCTCTGTACAATATAACAGGACGGGAATAATGAGTATTTATTCGTCGAGAGAGGACTTTACTTTTTAATTGCCTACTGAGTCCGAAGTAGCACCTGTTGATAAGAGTTGTCCAGGTTGACATTGTTGTTGGTGTTAATGCAGGTTCCCAGATAGATGAAATTATCTACGACTACGAAGTTATGACTGTCAACAGTGACGTGAGATCCAAGTCGCGTGTGCGACGACTGTTTGTTTGATGACAGGAGATATTTCGTTTTGCCCTCGTTCACTGCCAGACGCATTTGCTTAGCTTCCTTGACCAGTCTGGAGAAAGCAGAACTAACGACGCGGGTGCTCGATTAAGTTCTGCATCTCGAATTATTTTCTCCAGCATCAGATTGAAGAAGTCGCACGATAGAGAGTCGCCTTGTCTGAAACCTCGTTTGGTATCGATCGGTTTGGAGAGGTTCTTCCCGATCCTGACTGAGCTTCTGGTCTTGCTCAACGCCAGTTTACAAAGCCGTATTAGTTTTGCGGGTATACCAAATTCAGACATCGCGTCATAAAGGCAACTCCTTTTTGTGCTGTCGAAAGCTGCTTTGAAGTCGACGAAGAAATGGTGTGTGTCGATTCTCCTTTCACGGGTCTTTTCCAAGATTTGGCGCATGGTGAATATCTGGTCGGTTGTTGATAAGGTCCAATCAGTTTGTGGGCTTTAATCTTTCACACAATACGCTCGTAGAACCTTATACGCGATGTTGAAGAGGCTTATCCCACGGTAGTTGGCGGAGGTTGTGGGGTCTCCCTTTTTGCGGATTAAATTCTAATCGTTGGGCATGTAACGATACTATACTAGTTCGGATTAAAGGTCCACACTGACATGGGATTCAGGCTTTCGATGCTTCCTCCTCGTAAAAAAAAATCAAGCGACGTCTGTCAAATATTAAAATACACACGTTCTTAAGGATACCCGATGAAGGGAGTGTCCAAAAGGGGGCTGGTGTTTGTACCAGTATTGGGGACTGCGTTTTTTCTTGGGCCGACCAGCGGTCGTAGTATCGAGTTTTTAAGCCGACGGATCAATTCGGTGCAGGGCCACATCGGTTGACTCAGGATCGTTACGGGGACATCGCTCCGTTCGGCGGCCAATAGAGTAACCTGTTCCAGTCAATTGGCTGGGGGTGTGGGCTGTACCACTGCGATAGCGCTTTAATCGACCGCTTGGAGTCGGCACTGGAGGTGCATCCTCCGGCGAGTACAGACGCGCACACTCATACCTTGGGCGCTCTGTAGTTGCGAAATAAGTTAAAACGAATAAGCATTCCCCGACGATGAGCGGCAGGAGTGAAGGATGTGGCATAAAAGCTATCAGATCCGCTGAAGCTCCTGTGACTGTGGCGAATCGACACCGCCACATAGAAATAGGTGTCCCCTCATAATGTTTGGACAAGATGAGAGAAAAGCAAAATCCATGCGCGACGGACCCATAATGGGCGGCTTCCTGGTCAGCGTCTGTTTCACCATGTTAGGTGCGGCTGACATTACAACTTGACCGGTACACAGCGCGGCGCACTGGGAGTCGTTGGCTATCTTGACAGCGATGTCTTCCGCTTGCAGGATGGAAAAGGTGGTGTGAGCTTGCTCTGCCGAGGTGTTAGCCGTGTGGTGTATCAGTAAACAGCCACTTCGGTCCCTGGTCAGGGAGTGTGCATTGGGCGCAGGGGTAGTAGCCTGCGTTGCCCCGGGCGAGCGCCGGTCCGTCCGTGTTTTCCGGGACTGGTGAAGCGAAGGACAGGCCTCAGGGAACTGGGGTAGGAGCATGATTTCCGAGGGTACACCCGTTCCTGTCTATTTCGGCCCGCCCCCCTATACACGATGCGCTGTAAAAAAAACAACAAATGGAGAATTATTGAAATATACATAGGTGCTAAAAAGACAGCAACCAACAGATATCAAACTAGTAGCTTATGCGGATGATCTCGTGGTGGTAGCAGTAGCCAAACATTTAGCCGACCTGAGAATTAAATGTAATGAGTGCATAAATGGTCTACGCCAATGGTTCTCTTCTGTGAGTCTGAAACTGGCGGAGGAAAAAACAGAAGTTTTACTCATAAGTACTAGGAAGACAGAAGAACGAATAGAGCTCACTATAGGGGAGTGCGAGATTACCTCACAGCCGCAATTGAAGTATCTGGGAGTAATATTGGATTCCAAATTAAAATTTAAAGAACACCTGGAGTATTCTTCCGCGAAAGCAAACAAAATCTATAATGCCCTATCGAGAATGATGACCAATAGAGGCTGTGTGCGTTCCAGCCGGCGATTCTTAATAGCGAAAGCAATGAGTTCCGTAATACTGTATGCGGCACCAGTTTGGCTACAGGCAATGGATATAAAATCGTATGCTAAACAAATAGTTGCAGTGCATAGGTTTCCTGCCATTCGAGTAATAAAAACAAATACGTATGTACGATATCAACTGACGCTGCTGAAGTATTAGCCAGTTTGCCGCCCATTGACATCCAGGGAGATGAACTCGAGCGTCTATATCAGCTATCAACGCCCAAAACAGAATCGGCAAGGAACAAGGAGAGAAACAAGAGCACTAAAATGTGGCAGGAGCGGTGGAATTCCTCATCCAAAGGGCGATGGACCCACCGACTCATACCAGATATCCACTCATGGATAGACAGACGACATGGGGACCTAGACTTTCATATGACCCAAATGCTTAGTGGACATGGATGCTTTAGAAGCTACCTTTTCAGATTCCACAACGACATCAGTCCGAATTGTCCGACATGCGCAGGGTATATAGAAGACTCTGAGCATGTATTATTTTATTGCCCTCGATTTACGAATACAAGGGAAAAGCTAAAAACCACACTCGGTGGTAGTTTCACGGTCGATAATTTAACGACAACGTGTCAGTCGACGGATAAATGGAAAGCTGTCAGCGAAGCGTCAGCATTCATAATGACCAAACTGAGATCTTTTCAACAGAATAGGCGTCCGTCAGTCCGCGCAATAGAGGAGACTTAAATGTCTTGTCCCTCCCACGAAGTAATACTTAATCGGTGGTTCCGTGGGAGAGTCTTGAGTTGGGAGTAGGTTAGGTTTAGCGGATTAAAGTTCCGCACTCCGGCTTTCGATGCTTCCCCCTACTATAAAAAAAAAAAAAAAAAAAAAAAAAAAAAAATATAGATAACAAACACAAAAGCAGCAGTGTACAAGACTGTTTCACGAGCAGCGGCACTCAAGGCCCTGGCAGTAAGATACCAGAATCGGAACAATCCAGGAGAGCGCCGAGTAGTTTTTCCGTCGAAGCTGATCCCTTTAGACTCGCACCAAGATTGATGCGATCACCGAAACAGGGGCTCACGGTGGAAAAGCCTGAAAGAGCGAGATCGTCGCTACCAACGCTGCAACACAGCACGCTTCGAGCGGAACTAACGCAACCAGGAGGGGACATTATGACTCAATTGGGAGATATGATCAAGAGGCTAACTGAAGCAATGAAACTGCCTCAACGATCGATCAACAATCAGATCCGGGATCTGCTAACTTCTGTCACAAAGTCAAAGTAGAAGAGCTTTGCTGGCTAAAGTTAGCCAATCAATGCTTATGTACGCAGCTCCGATATGGAGGACAGCCCTTCGACAAAAAACCTGTGTCAATATGAACAAATCTGTGTCCAGGCTATGCACCCTTAGAGTTGCCTGTGCGTTTAGAATGGTGTCGCACGAGGCGAGTGCTATCATATCTGGTCTTATGCCACCGGATATAATGGTCTCTGAGTTAAGTAGAGTCTACTGTAAAACAAAAGCCATGCATAGGCGCCTAACGGCCGACAAGCGCAAAAACGAGAGGAAGACAAGTCTCGAGGAGTGGCAAAAGCAACGGGATGCGGCAGATAAAGGAAGATGGACATATAGACTTATTAAGAATGTATCTGCATGGATTGACAGACAACATGGGGAGACAGATTTTTACTTAACCCAGTTCTTATCGGGCCATGGCTGTTTCAGGGAATACCTGCACAAATTTGGCCATGATGACGAAACACACTGTTCTTTCTGTGGAAATGCCGCAGAAAACGCAGAGCACATCTTCTTCTCCTGCACGAGGTATGCAATGGAGAGAGAGACCATAGAAAAGCTAACAGATGAAAGGATGACGCCCGAAACATAGTTAGTCACATGCTGCGCTCACAGCTGGTGTGGGCTAAATTGAAAGAGTGGAGTGCAATAGCGCTCCGAGAACTCAGAATGAAGGAAAGGCAGCGCAGAAGCATAAGACCGCATGAATAACCCTGGAGGTATGTCGTGAAGAGGCAGTTATCGCCCAGCTTGGTCCTGCGAAGTAGTGCTTAACGGCGGTCCCGCAGGTTCGAATACAAGCTATAGCAACCTGAGTTAAGGGTTTAGTACGTAGGCATACTGTTTCGCGAGTCCAGCGTAGTGATCAAACACTGGCTGGGCGTGGTCCCGAAAGAGGTGTACTCTAGCGAACAATATGAATCGTCCATGCTGCCAGCCTGGCAGTATCTTTAGAAGATTCCCCCTCCGACAACAAACAAACAAAAAAAACACGTTCTTAAGGATACAATTATTTTGATAGATGCCACTTGAAGTCTGTCGCTCTATATGTGTATAGCACATCATGTAAGGTGATCGCTAGTGATTCAAGGTTGTTCTCTATCGTTGATTTGAAAACAAACGGTTCGATTCGTGTACATGAATCGAACGGACTGAGTCAGACAGAGTAACGGATCAATACTCGATTATGAACAAAAATGTGTTATTCGTTGCTGTTCTTCGCTCTGCTCCATACAACAGGAAGGGAATAAAAAGTTACTTATCACCTGTTGGCAAGAGTTATTCTGCATTGGATTTCGAAACTGACATTGTTGTTGTTAATACTGGTTCCAAGATAGATGCTATTTTCATGCGACGACTGTTTGTTTGATGACAGGAGATATTTCGTCCTGGCCTCGCTCATTACCAGACCGATTTGGTTCGCTTCCTTATCCATTCTGGAGAAAGCAGAAATAACAGCGCATTCATTGAGGCTAGTTATATCGATGTCAACGGGTACGCTAGCAGTTTTAAACTCTTGTAGAAGATAGTACCTTCCCTATTTAGTTCTGCAGCTCGCGTTTTTTTCTCCAAGAGCAGATTGAAGAAGTCGCACGAAAGAAAGGTGCCTTATCTGAAACCTCGTTTGGTATAGAACGGCTCGGTGAGGTCCTTCCTGATCCTGGCGGAGCTTTTGGTGTTGCTCAAAGCATCTTATATGCGATGTTGATGAGACTTATCTCACGGTATTGGCGCTGATTGTAAGGTCTCCCTTTTTGTGCATTCCGCAGAGTACACTTAAGTTGCAATCATTGGGCGAGCTTTCGTCCGATTTATTCTATGCTCCTTATCAGTTCTTCGCCGCAGTGTTTGAATAGCTCGGCCGGCAATCTATCGACCCCCTCCACTATGTTGTCCTTCAGACGAGTAATTGCTATTCGAACTTCTTCTTCTTTATCTGTTGGGAAATCGGGTTCGCCATCTCCTGGTATTATGCTTTCCCTTCCATTCAGCATGCTGGAGAAGTGTTCCCTCCATAATTTTAGTATGCTCTGGGCATCAGTCATTAGATCACTGAAGATTCTACAAGAGTATGCTCCCGTCTTGAAACCTTCTGTTAGTCTCTCTCTTTTTTGTCTGCAAATGCGTCTCGCTTCCCTCTTCAACTCTCCGTATTTATCGTATCCCGCATGTGTTGTGGTCGATTGTAACGTTGCGAGGTAGGCAGTCTGCTTCTTTCGTTCTCTTTTTGGCACATGAACATTATGTAAAGAAAATATACGCTCGAAATTTTAAACAATTCGACGAATAGCGAGCACAGGTCAACGATTATTATGTTGCAATTGGAGACCGATTATTTTGATAATAAAACTGAATAATTTGTAAATGTTGTTCTTTCGTATATCTTTCACATATAAAATGTGGCCGAAGCGACACACAGAAATCATTTCATCCCTTTTTGGAAAGCATGTTATATTAATCTTTACTCAAGTTATCGCTTGCACGGACAGACCGACGGACAAACAGTCACTCGGAATTGATCTCTTCTTGACATCCTGATCATTAGTATATATCTTATACTCTTAAGCAACATGTGTTTCAGTTTCTAATATAGATTATTCATCCGACGTCTTATTAATGAATTATTTTCTGGCTATTGAACCTATATAAAAATGCCTTTCTGATTATAAAACCTCGGAGTTTTGTAGTTTTCTTGGTTTTCATCACATTGGAGCCCTACTTTGTATTTAGGCGTTTTATCACATTTATTTATTTATTTATTTATTTAAATATAACAAATTTTAACTCATATCTAAAATATACAAAGTAAATATGAAAGATATGCAAACGAATTTCTTCAAAAAATTTAATTTCATTTGATAAATAGAGAAATTTATTCCACACGAAAACATTTTCAGAAATAGCTACCTGGATAAATGTTACCAACATTTAATTACAAAAACCAACACGTTTGGATATCAGTGAAAATTACAAGGCGACATGTCATGATTTAATTTTCGGAATTCAAAGAATTTTTATGCCATGTTTTATTGTCAGTAAATATTTGGAAGAAGTAAATAATGCAACTGTTTCTCGATATTTGAACGACAGTAGTCGAATATTGTGGTCACACGGGAATGAGTCAAAAGTATTATTGTTTTCAATAGATGCATAAATGATGAAATGATGAAAACAGGTGAAAACTACACTAAAACTTAATAAAGAGTTACCCCCAGAACCAATCATAACCATATGGGGTACATGGGTTGAATGCGGAATCATTTTATACAGGTAACACATATAAACATATTTTTAAACATGGGATTTACTTAATTTGTTCTGATTATATGAGCAAATATATGTGGGTAAGGACGATTACAAATCGAAAATATTTGCTTTTTAAGAAATCATATAACGACGGTTTTGGTGAGATGTTGCTTTGTACGAGAGTATCTGTTTACGAATAGCAGAGAAATAACGTGCCTACGTGCCTCATAATTTTGTTTGCTGTAACAAACAGTAGAAAATGTCTTCGAAAAATTCTAAACGAGATGCTGACTTGATATGTTATATTTTAATAAATGAGAAAGGAAAATTATGATTTAGGAAAAAATTTAAAGATTTGCGATGCATATCAACCTGACTTCAATCTGTCTGTCAAAAATCAGTACAAAAAATAGGTTCCATAATAATTATTACTTAAATTTACATTTTAAGTTGCTGAATTTATAAAGCTGTCACAAGAGATAATAAAAAATTCCGGACTATATCGATTTTCAAGAAATTTTCCCCAATCATAACTTCTTTGGAAGGTAAGGGTTCACCATTTCCAAGGTTAATGAAATTATTTAAGGAAGCTGAAAATATTGCTTATGATTTTCATTAATTGAAGAAAAAAGACAATTGAAGAAGATAATAGAAATTTATTGTTGGGAAACGTCCAACATCATCATATTTTGTTTTTTTGTGATTTCAATCAAATGAACAAAAAATATGTTATTTTATTTTTATAATCTTGTTATGCAATTTTTGTTAGCACTTTTTTAAATGTGTGATTCTTCAAATTGTATGTAGACGTTTATTAATACTAATAATAGCTATCTAGTCAAATATACCTGGAATCGGTGCTTAAGTGTCCTTTGCCTTACATCAAAGACGCAAACATCCCCTTTTTTTCCACAGGAAATCAACAATTGATGTTGCGGAGCAAAACACATGCATGACGATCCTTGATCGTGACATGTAAAAGCTGTAGGGAATAAATGTAATATATAATATTAGTATTTATAACTGATCAATTGCTCGCTTACATTTAATTAATTCATATTTGAGTCTATTGAAATTACTTTTTCTAAATATATACATGCATAAAGTATCTATAATATATGTACTTAGGTAAACGGTAGTCAGTTATTACTCTATACAACAGGTGGTGAGATATATTTTTAATTAAAGACGATTGTAGTATTTTTGAAGTTTAATTTTTTTAGATTTTCTGTTCCCTTATACCCTTAGAATTAATGTAGAAACCCACTTTATCATTGAAAGGTTTCGAAAAAGGGACGATAACCATTCAAGTACTTTTTAAGAATAAATTGGGTTTTTGTGTTTCAGATGATCCAATCATGAGCAATCGTGTCCGCCAGTAAAAAAAATACATCTCATTCACCCAGCCATTTCTCCGACAGATGTCATCAAAAAATTCCGAAAAAATTTGTTTACACACTCCACGAGGTATGTATCATGATATGTGAAAAAAGTTTTGTTGTAGAATAAAAATTTCTATGAAAAAAATGTCAAAAAACAAGCCAGATTACCCTATTGACCCCTTAAAATATAATTTGTTATTTAAATACTTATGTAAATATAATATTACTGTATGAATTGCTAATTATTTATTTTAATAAATCTGCATTTAAATAACTACTGTGGAATTGATACTTCATTTGATACCTAGTGCATGTACGTATGTGTATATGGTTGTAAAAATGTTTGTTTTATACTAAATACGAAAATACTTCTCAACCAAATGTATGATATTTTTCATCCCTACCTTAACTAATATTATTGTACTTACCTGAAACGCACGATTTTTTTTGCGGCAATAATGTATCCCAAATATTTATATTTTTATTTTCAGAGCTTTGACCGGCTGAAAATAGAAAACGGTGTAAATTATATTAAAAACATTTGACTTTCATAGTGAAATAAATTTACTCGATAAATTAATTACGTTGGAACTCTGTTCTTTATTGGCAATTTACTTTTCTTTATTTATAATTTAAACTGCTTAATGCTTTATTAATCATTATCCTAGTTCACAGTTTCTTATTATACTTGTATCTCTTTTACTCTGCACGCTGTGCCAAACTGTGTGTGGAAATGAAATTTTACTATGGCGTAAAATTAAACCTATTTTACATTTTCTGAGCCAAATTATTGCAGTTGCGACATCAAAAGTTTTGTCTTGTTATTTCAATCATTAAATATAAACGTAAAATTTAGTTAATATACTTCTATTTGCTAAATGATTAATACAACTTTTTAGCAATGAAAATAATAATGAATTTTGGTCAAGAAAACAGATAACATTATTGTTGAGAATATGTATTTCGATCGGAATTAGAATAAGATAAGGAAGAGATTCAATGTTCATCGAATGTTTTTGACATTAATACGATTTCGGTTGCAATGTCGCAATGTTTTTTTAAAAAATAGGATAAGTGTCTTAACACATTTTGGCACAGGTGTTCTCACAACAATCCTTATTCTCCTCGCCGTTAAAGACGCACGTGGGGCGTATGTCAATACAGTTGGAAGTGTAAGCTATGCACATATCAACAGAAATCTCGCTACAAATAGCAGAGGTGTCAACGGTGATTTCAGCACATGTGGCCTCACATATTGGCAAAGAACATAATACAATTAAGCTGAGTAAATAAATTGAAATATCATTTCCGCGAGTTACAATTAAATCAACCAATCTTGCGTGAATTTTTGACTGTTTTCTTATTTTTAATTTTCTTGTAGTTCTATTCCAACACTAAACTCTTGATATATATACATAACGGGTTATAACGAAAAATCAGCACAAATTTTATTTCAGCGTAACTCAAAATACAGGGTTTGTCCGAAAATTAATAGGACTGAGTCGATTTAAAGAAATTTATTAAACCAATCGTTATAATTCTTTAAAAGTTTTAAAATAGGCTCCTCCGATGCAGCGCTGCCAGCGTGATTTCCAAGCAGTGAAAGGGTCACGACGTTTTGAGACTATCTTTGCGCACATCTTTTGCAAATTCAAGTGCTCCGTCACAATCTCATGAAGCACAGATTTTAATAAATTTAACATCTGCGCAATTAAACGAATACTTAGTCGACGGTCTGAGTTCAGGTCTGCATCAACGACCTCTTCCCGGCACTTTCTTGCTAAAGCAACATCTGGCCTGCTCGATCATAACAAACGTCTCTGTCGCAGATTTACCGAGTTTCACAAAAGATGATACAATCAGTTTGCTAATTGCATAATATTAGCATTTGAAAAGTAAAAATTCCAAAACAGGAGGCCATTAAAAATAGTGCAAAATTTAGTTATAATCCGTTATTCTTAAGTAAAATAGAAAACTACATTATATCAATATAAAATTTTCATTTTTAAATTATTTTAACGTTTTTATCCACACTTAATGTGACTAAAATAAAAAACCGAATGTTAAAGCTACTCACTGTACATTGGGACAAAAAAAGCACCCGGAAATAGTAATTAAATTCCCCGCGTGAATAATATTTCAAAAAACTTATTTTGCTATGATTGTAGGATTGTCCTTAACTACTATGCCAAATATGAACACGATCTGTAAGCCAGTTTATTTATAGCACTTGCTTAAGTCGGTACAACACAGTAGTGCGGTGTATAAAATTCTCTATTTCTAACCAAATTTCGGAATCGTTGCGAATATTGGCAAAGGCTTACAATGATTCAGTTTTATCAAAACCACAATCCTACGAGTGGTACAAAGCCTTCAACACGGTCGAGAGATCGTTGAAGATTAGCCTCGTTCTGGACGACCTTCGACCTCTTCAGCTGATGAAAATTTTCAGAAAACTAAAGATATAGTGTTTGAAAAACGTCAGGCAAGTGTTAGAGAGATAGCAACATCTCTCGCGAGTCCGTTCGAATGATTTTGGTGGATATTTTGAGTATTAAGGGGTCCCGGTGGTCAAGAATTTTCAAAAAAAAAAAAAAAAACAACGAAATTTTGATAGTTCGAAAGTATAGTCCTTTGAGAATATACTGTACAATTTTTGGAAGGATATTCACATTATTTTAGCTTCTACAGCCGTTTTGGCAGGTAGCGCGCGGTCGAGGGGCTCGATGAATGGATACTTTAAACTCATTTCTCTCAAAAACTACTTTTTTCGGCGTGTCGTTGATGAAAAAAAAACTATCCATCCGAATCACTTGAAATTTTAATATGGTGTTTATAAGATCAATATCTATCGCTGCAACTACGATCAAATTTTAATTTTCAGAACTTCGATTTTTTTCGATCTAAAACATCCGCCGAAAACAATTCCGACTGTTGGAGAACAATTCAGGGATGTTCTTCTTCTTCTTTACTGGCGTAGACACCGCTTACGCGACTATAGCCGAGTTAACAACAGCGCGCCAGTCGTTTCTTCTCTTCGCTACGTGGCGCCAATTGGATATTCCAAGCGAAGCCAGGTCCTTCTCCACTTGGTCCTTCCAACGGAGTGGAGGTCTTCCTCTTCCTCTGCTTCCCCGGCGGGTACAGCGTCGAATACTTTCAGAGCTGGAGTGTTTTCGTCCATTCGGACAACATGACCTAGCCAGCGTAGCCGCTGTCTTTTAATTCGCTGAACTATGTCAATGTCGCCGTATATCTCGTACAGCTCATCGTTCCATCGAATGCGATATTCGCCGTGGCCAACGCGCAAAGGACCATAAATCTTTCGCAGAACTTTTCTCTCGAAAACTCGCAACGTCGACTCATCAGATGTTGTCATCGTCCAAGCCTCTGCACCATATAACAGGACGGGTATTATGAGTGACTTATAGAGTTTGGTTTTTGTTCGTCGAGAGAGGACTTTGCTTCTCAAGTGCCTACTTAGTCCGAAGTAGCACCTGTTGGCAAGAGTTATCCTGCGTTGGATTTCAAAGCTGACATTGTTGGTGGTGTTTACGCTGGTTCCAAGATAGACGAAATTATCTACAACTTCAAAGTTATGACTGTCAACAGTGACGTGAGTGCCAAGTCGCGAGTGCGACGACTGTTTGTTTGATGACAGGAGATATTTCGTCTTGCCCTCGTTCACTGCCAGACCCATTTGCGTTGCTTCCTTGTTCAGTTTGGAGAAAGCAGAACTAACGGCGCGGGTGTTGAGACCGATGATATCAATATCATCGGCATACGCCAGCAGCTGTACACTCTTATAAAAGATTGTACCTGCCCGATTAAGTTCTGCAGCTCGAACTATTTTCTCCAGCAGCAGATTGAAGAAATCGCACGATAGGGAGTCGCCTTGTCTGAAACCTCGTTTGGTATCGAACGGCTCGGAGAGGTCCTTCCCGATCCTGACGGAGCTTTTGGTCCCGCTCAATGTCACTTTACATAACCGAATTAATTTTGCGGGGATACCAAATTCAGACATGGCGACATAAAAACAGCTCCTGTTCATTCTGTCAAAAGCAGCATTAAAATCGACGAACTGGTAGTATGCGTCGATCCTCTTTTTACGGGTCTTTTCAAGATTTGGTGAATGGTGAATATCTGGTCGGTTGTTGATTTACCAGGTCTGAAGCCACACTGATAAGGTCCAATCAGTTTGTTGACGGTGGGCTTTAATCTTTCACACAATACGCTCGATAGAACCTTATACGCGATATTAAGGAGGCTAATCCCACGGTAGTTGGCGCAGATTGTGGGGTCTCCTTTTTTATGGATTGGGCATAGCACACTTAAATTCCAGTCGTTGGGCATGCTTTCGTCCGACCATATTTTACAAAGAAGCTGATGCATGCTCCTTATCAGTTCTTCGCCGCCGTGTTTGAATAGCTCGGCTGGCAATCCATCCGCCCCCGCCGCTTTGTTGTTCTTCAGGCGGGTAATTGCTATTCGAACTTCTTCTTGGTCGGGCAATGGAACGTCTTTTCCATCGTCATCGATTGGGGAATCGGGTTCGTCTTCTCCTGGCGTTGTGTGTTCACTGCCATTCAGCAGGCTGGAGAAGTGTTCCCTCCATAATTTAAGTATGCTCTGGGCATCGGTGACTAGATCACCTTGGGGGTTCTACATGAGTATGCTCCGGTCTTGAAACCTTCTGTAAGCCGCCGCATCTTTTGGTAGAATTTTCGAGCATTACCCCTGTCGGCCAGCTTATCAAGCTCTTCGTACTCACGCATTTCGGCCTCTTTCTTTTTCTGTCTACAAATGCGTCTCGCTTCCCTCTTCAACTCTCGGTATCTATCCCATCCCGCACGTGTTGTGGTCGATCGTAACGTTGCGAGGTAGGCAGCCTGTTTTCTCTCCGCTGCGACACGGCACTCCTCGTCGTACCAGCTGTTCTTTTGCACCTTCCGAAAACCAATGGTTTCGGTTGCAGCTGTACGTAAGGAGTTTGAAATGCCATCCCACAGTTCCCTTATACCGAGTTGTTGACGAGTGCTCTCAGAGAGCAGGAGTGCAAGCCGAGTAGAAAATCGCTCGGCTGTCTGTTGTGATTGCAGCTTCTCGACGTCGAACCTTCCTTGTGTTTGTTGGCGTGCGTTTTTTGCTGCACAGAGGCGGGTGCGAATCTTAGCTGCAACAAGATAGTGGTCCGAGTCGATGTTAGGACCTCGGAGCGCACGCACATCTAAAACACTGGAGACGTGTCTTCCGTCTATCACAACATGATCGATCTGGTTGGTGGTTTTTCGATCCGGAGACAGCCAGGTAGCTTGATGAATCTTCTTATGCTGGAATCTAGTACTACAGATAACCATATTTCGGGCCCCGGCGAAGTCGATCAGCCTCAACCCATTTGGGGATGTTTCCTCGTGGAGGCTGAATTTACCGACCGTAGTGCCAAAGATACCTTCTTTGCCCACCCTGGCGTTGAAGTCGCCAAGCACGATTTTGACATCGTGGCGGGGGCAGCTCTCAAAAGCGAGCTCCAAGCGCTCATAAAAGTCATCTTTGGTCACATCGTCCTTCTCTTCCGTCGGGGCGTGGGCGCAAATCAGCGATATGTTGAAGAACCTCGCTTTGATGCGAATTGTGAATGATAGATAGAATGAATGATAGTACTCGGCGACGGAGTCTCTCTCCCACCACGAATCCAACACCAAACTTGCGCTCCTTTATATGGCCACTGTAGTAAATGCCACAAGGACCTACTCGTCTTTGTCCTTGTCCCGTCCATCGCATTTCTTGGACGGCGGTGATGTCAGCCTTTATTTTCACGAGGACATCAACCAGCTGGGCAGCGGCACCTTCCCAATTAAGGGACCGGACATTCCAGGTGCATGCCCTCAATTCGTAGTCCTTATTTCGTTTTCCATGGTCGTCATCAAAAGGGGGTCTCTCATCCGAGGCTGGTTGTTGCTATTCGCTGGGGTTGTTTTTTTACGTGGCGGGTCCCAAACCCAGCGCACAACCCTATGTAGGGGATATTTCGCCTTCTCACGTTAGCTCGCCTTCAAACGGATGTTCTTAGGCTACCCAGAGGATACTTGGTCAAAGACCGGAAGTCGTGAGCTGCTTGAGTCATATGTAAAAGAATCGTTTCTGGCCACTCCCAAGTGAATGGCGATCAGAGAACTTTCCTCACTTGCGTGAACTTCTACATATGACTCCATCCTTCAGGGATGTTACACGATGATAATACACCATCGCATCGAGCTACGATTGTGATCGAATTTAAAGCTAAAAATGCAATGAATATCAGATCAAACACCATGTTCACCAGATTTGGCTCCGTGTGATTTTTTTTGGTTCCCGTTTTCAGTCGCTAAAGGCCATCCCAAAAAGTGCTTATGAAAAGTGTTTCAAGGATTGGAAATATCGTTGGCATAAGTGAATTACATCTGATGGGAATTATTTTAAAGGCGCCAAAATAAATATTGATGAATGATTAAATATTTTGCGTATTATTTTAAATTTCCGGGTACTTTTTTCTCACAATGTTATACATATATGTAGTGCATATGTACATACAAAACGTTCTTACATAAAATATTAAATTTTATCAAAGTATTTACTTCAATTCATCTTAAATTCAAATGTCAATAAATAAAAATTTAAATTTAAACGTTCGGAATATCTAGGCTCTGCTTACGAGAAAACGCAAATTAATTGTCATCGAAGTGACCTAACGACAAGTTATTACATACTAGTTTCAGAAAAAACAATCACATGTTAGTTTAAATTTGCTTGTTGAGAAACTTTATATTTTTTGTTTTACTTGAATAAACTAATACTAGGTTGTCAAATATTCCGCCTTTTTGTCTTTTGAATTTCGCGGCTCTGTATAAAGGTCTTGACATAACGTAAAAAATGACGCTATGCATGATTAGTTTGGATATGGCGTTCAATAGTTATAGACGTGTAAACATGGAGTTCACTAACGCAGAAATTCACGCTATTTTAAAGTTTTCCTTCGTTAAAGGCAAATCCGCTAGAGAAGCGTTCTGTGAGGTTAATGGTGTTTTCTATCACTTCGAATTGCGGAGGAATGGTTTCGCCAAATCAGAGCGGGTGAAAACGACACCATGGAGAAGCCAGGCGGCGGAAGACCTGTGACGACGAATACCGATCAAATCATGGACACACAAAAAGCTTAATGTTTGGGTTCAGCATGTTTTGACGCAAAAAACCTTCTAGACCGAATCAACGCATGCGATATGCTGCTGAAACGGAATGAACTAGACCCATTTTTGAAGCGGATGGTGACTGGCCAGGAAGTTTGCTGCTCCAGCCAGACGCTTAAATCTACCATCTACTGCGAACAACTGGACCGCTTGAAGCAAGCGATCGACCAGAAACGTCCAGAATTTTCCAACAGGAAGGGTGTAATGTTCCACCAGGACAACGCCAGACCACACACTTCGTTCATGACTCGTTAAAAGCTACGGGAGCTCGGATGGGAGGTTTTATCGCATCCTATATCCCTGACATAGCGCCTGTTCTTGTCCATGGCGAACGCCCTTGTTGGTGTAAAGTTGAACTCAAAAGAGATGAAAAGCGGCTGTCCGCAAATAAGGAGGTGGGCTTTTACGCTTTTACGACGGGGGTACTATGAAATAGCGGAAGGGAGATATTTGACAAGCTTATATTTCAAACATATATAATTACATCTAATTTT
Organism: Bactrocera dorsalis; assembly: GCF_023373825.1. Classification (NCBI taxonomy): domain Eukaryota; kingdom Metazoa; phylum Arthropoda; class Insecta; order Diptera; family Tephritidae; genus Bactrocera; species Bactrocera dorsalis. The sequence continues at coordinate 16,958,007 of NC_064306.1, read as the reverse complement.
ATATCGCAGTATGAGCATATATTTCATAAATTACCTGTCGCGAGCAAACTGCAAGATCCAAGAAACACGAAGTCCGAAAGTAATTTATTGTGACACTGGTGAGTCTGAAATTAGAAATTAGTTAGAAAGTAAGCATAAATGAAAATCTGTTTGGTATTTTTGGAATAGTATCTTCCGAAAAACAGAGATGTTAAGTTGTTTTTAGTAATGACTGCTTACATATAAAAGTACATTCCGCAATTGATCAAATTAATGTACTTACACTAGACATTAAATGACAGTATAAATATATTACATCATACTTACTTGCAACCTCAGAGCATTCATTTACTTTCTACATTTTCGCTTCAGAATAAATTCATAAAACATATCATGAAGATACATCATTATGTAAATAAACCGTTGGAGTAAAATGTGTACTTATTACTTATTTACTACTGTGGTAAGAATTTTTAAGTTTTCATGCGAAATATCATTCTTCGAAATATTTTTTTTTCTAGGTTGGAGTGAAGTTATTCAACAAAGAAATTACATGAAATTTTGTGTGCGGAATCGTTCAGAATGTTGGAAAAGGTCTTCCGTGATAATTATTTGTCACGAGCAAGTGTTTTTGTTACTCAAAGGGGGTCGAGAAGGCGTTGACGACGAACCACGTCCAAGACGGCATCAACTGATGATCAACGCGTCAATAAAATAAAGAAATTGGAGCTTCGATTAATACTCAGGGATCATGCTGGCATCATTAAGCCATCGGAATGATCAATTAAAAGATTTTGGCCTAAGAAAAATTAAAGCAAGATTGGTTGCAAAATTCATCACTTTTTTTTTGAAAAACAGAGTCGCATTGAGTCGCAGATTGTCAAGAAACGTATTATTACTGGTGATGCGTGTTGGATCTATTACGACTCGGAAACAGACGATCAATAAGAAAAATATCGTGGCAAAGGTGAGACGAAGCCGAAAAAACATGTAAGAGCAGGTCAAAAATCAGGGTTGTGTGAACAGTTTTTATACTGTTGCAACTAGTTGTAGTGACGAGAGAAGTTCAAATCCGGTTGACTGTCTGTCTGTCCGCCCGTCCGTGCAAGCTGTATCTTGAGTAAAAATTTAGATTTCAGACTAAAACTTGATATGTGGATTCCTTAGTACAAAAAAAATTACGAGTTCATAGATGGGCGTAATCGGACCAGTGCCACGCCCATAAATCGCCATTAAACGAAAATATATAAAATGCAAATGTAAGGGGAACATGTGAGCTATTTTTTTTTTGAAAAAGTGAGCGTGGCTCCGCCCTCTAACAAGTTTAATGTAAATATCTCCATACATACAGCACATACACCATATATACAGCAGATCTTCCAACAGCTAATAATGTATTAACATCAACTTTTGCGGATGACACAGCTTTAGTGAGCCGTAACAAAAACCACATAAATTTTGTCATAACATTGTCAATAAATTATAAAAAATATAAGGAAGATAGCCAGGCGTTTTGTGAACATTTAAAAAAAAAAATTGACAAATTCGGTTGAGTAGTTCGCCCGGAATCATGTCCGCTAGTTTAAAAAAGTGTGTTTTGAGAAAAACGCGTTTAAAGTTTGAGGTACTGAAAAAGCATACAAAGATGGACATAAACGTTGAAAAATTCACATAACCCTAATTATTATTTGTGGGCACTTGAAGGGACCATAGGAAACAACCGCTTTTACGCTATATTTGGGTGCCATCTGGTTTGCGACGTCGACACCAAATTTTGTTTTATTATAAAAAGTAATAGTCGCTGAAACACATTTCTATTGTTTTCTATTTCTATATTTTTGTGTCTGGTGCTTAAAATGAGGTCTTTTACTATCGTATTCAGTCTTGAACGACTCTTCGCGGAGGGACCTGTCCTTCTGTAGAGTAGTGTGAAGAATGAGAATTCTTCAGATTAGCCTTCAACATACAAAGGTACTAATCTCAGGGGATTATTATTGAGGAAGACATTGGCTAAGACGTCGCGAAGAGGAACGGGCTTAATCATCGGATCCAATCCCCGACACTCAATCTGCGGCAGCACGGATATTAATCAGAGAGGTGAGGCAATTTTCCGATTTACTGTAAGTGAAAATCCTTTTATTTGTGATAGGGGAAACTCTCCTACTTTTGTGTAATATGTAAAAAAAACTCCCCCGATATACCATAGAACTTTAATAAATCAAAGCATCTGGGAGCCGGTTATCCAACAATCTTCACCGGGTTTTCCGCTGTCATAAGATCTTTTTGGCTTAAGGTCGATCACGAGAAATCCAGTGACTCCTTTGTCCTCAGTAAGGCTAACCACTCCTTGGTTGTGGGAATTATAACAGTTCATTGCCCTCTCTGTAAAGTTGAGAATCTAACTGCCAAAGAAGCTGAATGGAAGAAGGCGAGAATCATCTCACCATTTCAGATGTTCCATTGCACTGGTGGGAAAAGAAATTAAATGCCTAAGCAAATATGTATTGGCATCCATGTGCTTTGTCGGACTATATAATCAGTTGCGAATTCAGAGTGGGGAAATAGGGGACGATTGAAGCTCAAAGGTGAACTTGATATCTGGCAGTGCCATTGGGGGCAGAAGCAAAAGTCAAAAGGCAACAAGTTACCGACTACTACATTGGAAACGTTGAAGAACTGCGTTGTAGATCTATACCCCAAACTTTTTTCGCATATTCTGCACACTTTCCTTGACGAATGTAAGCTTTGAACGCTCTTTTTCGACACTTCGCCGCATAAAAACGTGGCTGAGGACGAACATGCTTCAAGATGGATTGATCGGCCTGGCATGGCTGCACACGCATCATGACATTGAAGTCACTGCAGAAGAAGTTCTCGAAAGATTCTCAAAGCTTGACCTACATCGTTTTGTTTTGTGAAGTTTTTCTATTCAATACACGAACTGACAACAATATTTTAGTACATTGCAATAAAGTATGTCACCCGCAAGGTTACGATTTATAATGTGTTTTTCTATTTAGTAGGAATTCATATAATATTAGAAGTTCGAATTGAAATTTTTCCTCCTGTAGTTAATATAATAATCTTCATGTTTCAAGTAAATTTTCATTACAACTTTAAGAGCCAATATATCCTGTTTTGTTTGGCTTGTTAAAATAATTAAGTTGGTTTTCAACTAATATACATACATACATACAAATACTATTACTTACAAAAAATGGTCGATTGTTTTGCGTTGCAGTACCAGCTTGCCATAAACTCAAATTTCCATCTCCGTCTCCAATGCCGAATTTATTTCCTTGCTCAGAAAATCTACATCGCGTCACTTTTGCAAAGGTACCTGACTGTCGCGGTGAACATACCGGTTGTTGGTGACCCCATTCCCATATTTGAACTGAACCATCTTGACCTCCGGTAAGATACAGAGGAAGTAATGGATGGGAACTCATCCGTTTTACATTTTCAATTTTATGGCGCAGTATCTGAAAAAAAGTTTATCGTTTAAAATTCATATTTATAAATATTCTTCATTTATATAATCTCGTCATTATTGGATTTTTCTAAACTCTTTCATATTATCTTCGTATACACATACATGTGTGTGTATATGTATATCAACGCGTTTATGAACTTTTCCACATTCTACAAATATTAAAAAAATAAATTATTCAATTCGAGTATGTAAAGCAAACCCTATTCACTGTGTCAATTAATACCATCGTACGTTCTCATCTTGTGCCTAGTTTTTCTACGCGAAGAATAAATATAGTACATAAATATGGCAGGCTCATCATTTTGCTAAAAGATTTAAGCCAACTATTATAATACTCCCTCCCTGTTGTCCTGCCAAAACGCTGGCACAATAGAATTCTGAATAATAAAAATTTCAAAAGACTCACCAATGAGGTACCTCGGCCTGACTGCGAAGCGGACGGGAAATTAACAGATGATTCGGAGTTTATTGCAGAATTATGTTGGTTCCTAAGGTTAGCGATATAAAGATTAAAAATGTGTATAATACTAAGGTATACAAGCATATATACATATTTAAAAATATATATAAATTTATTTATATAAATATAAATAAAAATATTACTACATTATTTCGGAAAATTGCAACTGTTAACTTCATCAAAAGTCGTGATTCAATGATATAATGTGTTACAAGAGAGTGTGTATGAAAAAAATTTTAGGTTTACATTTTACATAACATTATCACTCAAAAAACACATTGTATTGGGTGGAATGCTTAAAAATACAATTTTTATTAAAAAAAAATATTGAATTAAAAAATATGTTTTTATATATATTCTTTCTTATGATCTCTTAATTGCTTAAATGCATGGATTTAACTATGATTATATACTCACTGTTCTTGAGTTTGAATAACCAAAAATCCAGTAGATGACAAGGGTTCTGCTTCCTTAGACAACACATCATAATCACATTCGTCTTCGTACCAATTTGGGGATTCTAATAACATCGTAATGTCTAATTCTTGTATTTCCCTTGGACTGGCTAAGGAAATCATCCCAGAAGAATTATTGTTTAAGCAAAATGATAATAAAGCTTCATGATCCTTATGGATTACTCTTATATGATCGGATTCGTCGCTTTCATTTACTGATCCTACAAAATGCAGATGCAATTTTAAGATCAATAAATCTTGTTCACAAGAGAATGATAAGCATTTATAGAGTTCAGTTGGATATAATTTTCATGAAAAGTAATGGCAATGGTTATCAGATGAAAGTGGTTGGAAAAAATAAGTGTAATATGTTAGCTGTGGAATCAGCAAAATTGCTTAGAGTGTAACGAACATATTTAAAAAAAATGAGAGTGACAATTAATAATAATATGATTCTATATGAGGAATGTGTGTATGAATGAATACACAAAATCCGAAAAGGCTTTAAAAATATCATAGTAAAAACAAAACTGAAAAAATTTAGTATAAGTTACCCGACTCTAATTTAAAATCGACATTATCACGAGTCATCGTACGATAATCTAGTTTCTTTCCAAAAACTGCTTTAATAAAAACTTCCTGTGCTTGTTCCTGCCTAACTAAGTAATTCCACAATCTTCGAATAGGCCCAGTAGATGAATTAACGAGGAACGGCGTATTATCTTTGTTTAAAAGCGAACGATATCTGTGTAATGCTGGCCCCTGTCCGCTGCTTTCGACAAAACAACCTATAAATAAAAGTCAGAAAAGGTGAAAACCAAATAATATATAATCTCAAGTACATAAAAATTACAAATATTAAAAATTTAACACATAAGTAAAATTTTATCTCTATGAAAATAATTATCCATAACAAGAATGTAAAAAATGAATCCTGAAAGTATTGTAGATCCTGATATATGTATTATAAATAAAGATACTAATTAGGACCTAGTGCGAGAGCGTAAAAAGGAAATTTATGGGAAAATAAACTACTGTATTAATTGTTTAAAATGTCATTAATGTTTTATGGATACACCGTACATTTAGGCAAAATGTTATAACTAATCTTTTTGCAGGAGTTATGCTTTTGCGGTAGTTTGTATTTTGCTTAAAAAATATATGTTTTATTAAATACAGCAAATATTCGAATGCTGACACCTGCATCCTTGTGAAATTTCGAAATTTTCTCAGATGCATTCTCAGTTCAGAATGTGTAATAATATTTTCTCAATCACACTTCTGGTTGTACGGATGCACTCACCATTTTCGTTTATTCAATTATTGAAAATATTCGTTTCCTCCTTTCTTTGTTTTATTTCAATGAACACCAAGCGAGACAAAAAGACAAAATGTCGTATTGTGCTTCGCTTGGTGTGGGTTGGAGCACAAGATGTTTTTGTGTCTTATTAGCCAAAGACGTTTTTGACTAATCGGGTGTGGGGTCAGCCTAAGAGGATTTCGAAAAAAAAATCTAAATGGCGTCCACTAAGATATGTTGAAAATGAGTGTTGCGTTTTTTTTTTCATACATTAATATCTCCCACACTTTTTGTTCGATTTTGACAAAATTTACAACAGAATTAATTTAAAATACGTAGTTTCATTTAGTTTAATTTTTAAAATGTTAAAACCAAAAACACTTTTCAAAATTTTTATTAAAGAAGTTCAAAAAATATTTCGAGTTTTTCTAATAAACAATTATAATTATTGTCGACATAACTAAGTAACAATCATCATTTGGAAAGTAATTACCTGGTATAAAGTCTTCAGGCGGCGGTCCTTTGGTTATCAATAGATTTATTGCAAAATCTTGCCATCGTCTAAGAGTCCGCAAAAGTTCATGTGATAAGGGACTCAAAACTGGTAGATCTAATAAAAAACATAAAATTTGCATAGATTAAAGCCGGGACATACCTTTAAGTCATGGCAAAACTTTATAGTTTACTTTACTTAATTTAAATTACAGGACTTAGACTCACCTAGTTTCATTAGTATATTTTGTTCATATCTTAGATATTTATATTAAAATCAACCTAATTAACTCAAATGAGATATACCTCAACCAAAGTCGCTAAATTTAATATGTATATAGCGGGAATAAATTTATTAAGGATAAAGAACTTTGACAACGGTCCAGACCGATTACATATCATTGGAACATAAACATTTTAAAGATGGCTGGGAATTGAAAAATCCGTAAATCAAATGTCTGGGCTGGTGGCATTAAGTTTTGACATTACTCAAGTACCATATGCTGGGGCAGATGCTTCCATGCAATTTTAAGAAGGTAACTCAGACACTGATCGACATATTTGACATAAAGTCTTCTAGAATAACGGTAATCATTATATAGAATAGGGTTGCGAATTTTTCTATTGAATCATTTTGCATAAAAAAATTTTTTCGTTTTTTTAATCCAGATGTTGGGACTAAAAACTTTATTTTTGTTTTTAAAGAATATAATTATAAATTTATTTTTTATTTTTTATCTTATTGTTTAATATGAATTTTCGTAAAAGCAAAAAATATATATTTTTTAATCTGGTAAATGAGCTTAAATCATATATTTATTATTTGTTATCGCGTATTTGGGATTACAAAAAATATTTAATTCAAATGTTAATGGAGACAATGATATATGTATGCTTTCTAAGCTTGTTTAAGACTTCACATATTGACTGATATATACAGTTTGAAAACAATGTGAAGTTCCAAAATCATTATATAAATTGCACTGGGACTAGGGAAATTTTGAACAGATTTTACCTCGAAAGTATAAAAATTCATAATTAATTAATAGTTTATCAAACCTCTTACTGTGATCTTTTACATACATATATGTATACATACCTTGGATTTCTATACCAGCTACATTTACAAATTCTTGAATTTTAGAAGAAACTAATTGAAGAACCGCTAATCGTAATATACTCCAAGAATATGAAGAAGGATTTAGATGTTCCGTATTGCACTTTGGCTGTTGATAATTCATTTTAGAGTTATTCATTTCCGTAGGATCATCATCATCTTCATCTTCATTATCACTTTCTAAAGGATCATCAGTATCGTAGTCGTCTTCATCTTAAAATAATTAAAACATACAAAATGTATTTATATATGCAGAACGAATAACAAAAACTAGTACTCAGTTATCTATGCTTAAGTAGTAAATTTTAAAACTCTCGCTCCATTGACAGATATAGGGCACAACTCTTATTTGAATTAATAGAACACCAATTAAAAACTTTCTCAGCAACAAATTTCGAAAGGTTGTACTTAGATTATAATTTTACACTTAATTAAGTAGATATCTATATAATAAAATGAGTTTTACATTTTTTAAAGTTCTTTCAAACCGAAATATTTTATTAGGCGTTTAGTCCGTTGTTTCTTTCTGAACAATTGACAAAAACTGTTTCCATGACATCGAAATCCAATAAAAATTTTGTTTCCAACATCAAACTTATAAAAAAATTATTCTAGAACTTTTTTTTTGATCAAAGTCTGCAAAATATTTTCTATTAATATATGTATGTACAAACATATAATTCGATATTTTAGTTGATTAAGTAACGAAATGGAAATGACACCTTGAATGTTTCAATAATAATAATTCTACCTAAATTTTAATAACAATAATTTATTTACAAAAATATATTTAATTCGCTAATTAAAAAAAAAAAACAATAAAATATAAGAAGTGGTAAACTCTACAACAAAACCAAAGTTATTCCAATCTCAAACAAGTTATTTCAAAATCAAAATCGGTTACAACAAAGGTTAAAAAAATTTAATATATAAAAATGCTTACCATTAGTATTGATAGGTTTCAAGAGAAAATATGACAACATAGACATTTCTGGAGGAACAAATTGTTCTCGATAAGTTGGCTTGTCTTCTTTCATATTTGTTGAAGTACTACTGTGGCTGAATGTGCCAAGTAGTTTCATGTTGAGTTTAACACGTTGTTTGGTGATGGAAGTGACTGTGTTCCAAACACCACTTTCATCGGTTCTATCCTCAGAACCGTTGGATTGCGATTGATTCGGAGTCGTAGTTTCGTTGCGTAAAGTTGCTTTTCTCAATAACTTTTTCATTCCACCTCCGAATATGGTCGCCCAAGTTTCTGTCGAAAATTTTTGGCCAACAAGTCTATATAGCAAGCGACAGTCACAAGTGGCCATGGAATATATTAAGAGCGACATAAAGGTAGCAATAAATGACTCAAGTAGTAGAACGTTTAATTTTGGAATGTCTTCATCTTTCTCTCGTGCTAACAATGCTCTTAAATTTGTAACCCCAGGCCACTTCGCCGGGGAAGTACAAACATCTGTTGACTCATCGCACGAATATTTTCTTCTCTTATTATATGCATTGCTATTGCCAATTAAATGTGAACATTCGAAAAGTGAATTCAATTTAGCAATGTTTTCAATACCAGGGCTTTGAAATCCATTTAATGTTGAGTTGCGATGAACAACAAAACTTTCCGAGTCACATAAAGATTGATAAATACAAGAGGATAGTGCAATTGATAAATCTCTGAGAATGAAGATTTCGCAAAAAGAGTTCGCTGCAACTCCAGGTAATGGTGAAATTTTAATGATAGTCTGAAGCATATCCACCGTTTGAGACTGAAAAGATAAAGGATACAAATTTAGTTATTATAACCGAAGCCTACTGATTTATTGTTTTACTTTTAACATAATTGGCATATCATCATGACTATCCTATCTTTTTAACCCCATAGAAAAGGTGACGCATAATTTTTACATAAGTAAATATATAAAATGTGTATAAACATAAAATATGTTCATATAAATAATAATACTGGTGAGTTCTAGCTATAAAAAAACACGTTAAAAATACAAACTACGAATTCAATAACATTTAAGAATAATTTTAGTTATATTTATATATGTACATCTATACACAGTTTTATTTTTTCAATATACGCGACATGTTGTTACAGAGTATAATAGCTTGTTCACCCATCACCTAAAACTAATCGATAAAGAGGGTTATATATTTATAAATGATCAGAGTGATGAGACGACTTGAAATCCGGATGTCTGTCTATCCAACCGACCATCCGTATGTCTGTGCAAGCTGTAACTTAAGTAACAACTGATATATTGTAATGAAACTTGGCACACACACAAAATGTCGTTAGGCGAAAATATATAATATAACTGAAGTTTGAACATGGATACACCGGCGAACTTGCTCAGAAGAATGAGAATACTGTCTTATGTGCCGGAAAGGGGATGATCACCGTTTTTATCGACTATGCTTCCTATGCTTCTTTTCATTTTGATATTCTCAGTTGATTGAAATATTTTACCAGCGATCCACTTTTTGAGTTTGGGAAGGTGGAAATGGTAACTGAAAGTCGAAGTCGAATTTGGTATACAAGGACCTAGTTCATAGGGTAATTCCTGCACTGTACCGGTCGTACCACAAGTTGACTTTTTTGGTTGTTAATGATTTTAACTAACTCATTCAATGTAATTTTTCGGCCGTTATACACAATTTCACAAACTTTTGCAATTTTTTCTGACATTATTACTTCTTGTGACCTGCACCTACCTACGGTTCTTCACTACCCCGAATATTAAAAAAAAAAATTACTCAAATAATTATTTGTTCTTTCATATTCTAAAAACTTAAGGATATGTTTCAAACTTATTTCCATAAAAAATTATTTTTTAACTCAAGTTAGAAATTACACATATACAGTAACCCTGCTTTGACACTGAAAAATTGCAAAATGCGATGAAGAAAAACTTTTTTACCCAACAATTTCATATTTGATAGCAATTTCAATAGTTTATAGTATAAATACCTGCAAATATTTAATAGGATCAGCGCTGACAGTTTTATTACCCGCCACGCATGCACTTAATAACGGCAAAGTTGTTGGAAATGGAAGTGGACTTAATAGTTGTTGCTGCGTTTTCTCTTGTTGTAGTTCTTGTAAAAGGAGTACTAATTCCATTCTGACAGAAGCAAGACCACCACCACTAGCGCCATGAAGTGAACAATAACTCAGCAACGTTCGTAAAAGTGTTTCGTTACCTTGAGGATGAAACGAGTGTTATACAGTCGCGCTTATACACAACAAACTTACATAATACATATAATATATCTTATCAAAACATTTTACTCCTCTCCTCGACTTTGTACTTTGAAGTTATTTCTAACAAAATATATTAAAACAATGACATAAACATACATACACGCATAGATTAGGATAAAAAAATAATTCTTTTCCGAATGCAAAAAATTTATTTCATCAAATTAGACATAACAACTGGAAAATTATTAGCAATTAGGTATTCTTAACTTTATTCAGTTTGCAAATTTATTGCAAGTTTCTAGTTTTAACAAGTAAGAAAGTGTAAAGTTTGGGTGTAGCCGAGTATTCAAAAAGATTTAAGACGGGAAATGTGTCCAAGAGTTGGTAAAACTTTATATTAAAAACATTTTGCAAATGTTTTCAGTACTCTTTATTGCACTAAATCATGAAAGGTTAACAATCATGTTTGGTATCATATCAACCCTTTGCACTCGAAAGGTGACTATCGCTCACCACTTGCTTTGCTGTGGTAACTCGATACGCGAGACTAACTGTTTCCGTTTACTTTCTTTCATTATCATCTTAAATATGTAAAAATGCATTTAATATTAAAATATAAAAGTTTTATGTGTTACTTTATGTATGTAATCATTTTAAGTTAGATATTAAGTTAGTGGTAAGAAATTACCAAAATATGCTACGAAGCGCTTCGAGTTGCTGGTGCGCCACGCGAAAAAGGTTTCGAGTGCAAAGTGTTAATTTATTTACATACATATATTATAATAACGAAAGTCGCTACTTTCACCCCAGAATACTGAAAAATCCTGTCAGTCACCACACACACATTTCATATTCACCAACATGGGTTGCGCTGCAGCTAAAATTTCATAGTATTATGTATTACTATTTTCATTCATATTCAGCCAGCGAAACCAAAAAATTTACAGCAAGTGTTTTTTACAAATTCATTGTAAACGGTATTGAGTATTGCCTGAATTCCCAGCGGGTATACAGCTAAACAGGGAAACTTTCTAGACATTTTATTAATTTCAAAGCATTCCATTTATAATTAGCTCTTGTAACTCGTTTTCTTTTAAATAAACAAAATTTTTTTTTAATATCGTAAAATTGGCGAACTATAAGAAGATAAGAAGCTTAGAGATCATCTCAGTGTGACCATCAGAAAAATCACTGATTTTCGCAATTTTTTTTAAACGTTGAAGTTAACTAATCGGCCCGATTTTTTATAAATAAATAATTCATTACGAATACAAAATGATTTGTTTATGTTTATTTATTGGGTGTATAATAGTTAAATAAAGTGTTGAAATGACAAACAAAATTTTCAAAAAGATTATTAATCTGTAGGAAAGTCACTATCGCACTATGGAAGCTGTTTTTGATTTTTTGAAATTTGACAAAATGGCGGCGGTTTGAACAAAAAGTATCGAATTTGGACCTTTCTGTAGTGACCGTAATAACTTGAATTTCGATTTCAAATTTTTTTTTAATATTATTTTATTTATTTGATCTGTTTTTTTTTTTTAAGCCTAACAATAAATTATAAAATCTCAAATCTATTTAAAAACTAGACAAGCTTAAGCAATTGATTGAGCTGTTTTGGTGGTACGTTGTTCTTTAATACGCAGGCATATCTCTTCTTTTAAGGCGTGTTTCTTCGCAGGAATGTACCAGGGCATTAGCCCAAGGATTTATATATTTAATTCTGCTATCTTCTACTTCTTTCTTTACCATAGGAATACCAAGGTCTTTATGGATACTGTACCATGTACCATTATGTACCATGGTGAACACGTAATTGTTCGAAGCATTTTCGATTGTCCTTTGTATTATAGGTCGTACCCCACAATTGTATGCCATACAACCAAATCGGCTTTATGACCGCATTATATGTACATATAAAAGCACTTTGTTGTCTAGGCTAAGTTTAAAGTTTTTATAAAAGCCAATTTAAATTTGCAGCTCTAAACTTCATACATGTTATTTTACTAAAGATGTGTTTTCTCCACGTGAGCCCTCTATCTAGGTGAACGCTAAGATATGTTACTTCGTTCGCTTAGGGTCCTAAAATATTGTTTATTTTTACTGCCGGGCACAGGTTGATCTAAGCGGAAACGTAACATGCTTACATTTCTGTTCATTCACATTTATACGCCAGGTCGCTAGCCATTCTTCGACAGAACTTAAATGCTCCGGTAGTATTCTTGATGCTAAAAAGTGGCAATTGTTGTTGAAGTTAATCCATTGTTAGCTGTTGGAAGGTCTGCTGTATATTTGATGTATAGAGTTGGTTCTAAAACGCTGCCCTGTGGTACACCAGCCCTTATCTGTCTTTCATCAGATATGAAATCTCATACTTTCACTACAAATTGTCTATTGTTTAAATAAGACTCCAAAGTTTTATAACGGGTGATTTTTTTGAGGTTAGGATTTTCATGCATTAGTATTTGACAGATCACGTGGGATTTCAGACATGGTGTCAAAGAGAAAGATGCTCAGTATGCTTTGACATTTCATCATGAATAGACTTACTAACGAGCAACGCTTGCAAATCATTGAATTTTATTACCAAAATCAGTGTTCGGTTCGAAATGTGAAAATCCGCTTTTTTATCGACAAATTTTGTTCAGCGATGAGGCTCATTTCTGGTTGAATGGCTACGTAAATAAGCAAAATTGCCGCATTTGGGGTGAAGAGCAACCAGAAGCCGTTCAAGAACTGCCCATGCATCCCGAAAAATGCACTGTTTGGTGTGGTTTGTACGCTGGTGGAATCATTGGACCGTATTTTTTCAAAGATGCTGTTGGACGCAACGTTACGGTGAATGGCGATCGCTATCGTTCGATGCTAACAAACTTTTTGTTGCCAAAAATGGAAGAACTGAACTTGGTTGACATGTGGTTTCAACAAGATGGCGCTACATGCCACACAGCTCGCGATTCTATGGCCATTTTGAGGGAAAACTTCGGACAACAATTCATCTCAAGAAATGGACCCGTAAGTTGGCCACCAAGATCATGCGATTTAACGCCTTTAGACTATTTTTTGTGGGGCTACGTCAAGTCTAAAGTCTACAGAAATAAGCCAGCAACTATTCCAGCTTTGGAAGACAACATTTCCGAAGAAATTCGGGCTATTCCGGCCGAAATGCTCGAAAAAGTTGCCCAAAATTGGACTTTCCGAATGGACCACCTAAGACGCAGCCGCGGTCAACATTTAAATGAAATAATCTTCAAAAAGTAAATGTCATGAACCAATCTAACGTTTCAAATAAAGAACCGATGAGATTTTGCAAATTTTATGCGTTTTTTTTTAAAAAAAAGTTATCAAGCTCTTAAAAAATCACCCTTTACAATTCTAAAGGTATAATTTTTTTAATCTTATATAAAAGGCCTTCGTGCCACAACTTATCAAACGCCTCAGCTACATCTAGAAATATTGCTGAACAGTACTCCCTGTGCTCAAATTCTTTCCTTATCTCGTTAGTAATTCTGTTTACTTGCTCTATTGTGCCATGTTTCGCACGAAATCCGAATTGATGCATTGGTATTGTATTATTTTCGTGTAGGAAAGGAGGCATCTTTGATAGTAATACTTTTTCAAATACTTTTGAAAGACAGGGTAGAAGACTGATTGGTCTGTACGAAGACGGCTGTGTTAAGTCTTTCCCAGGTTTATGTATCAAGACAATCTGCAACTTTTTCCATTAAATTGGGTAGTATCCGGATCTAAGAATTGCATTGGGAAGCAATTAGCATTTTTGGGGAAACATTATAATGTCCTGGCGACATTTTTGGATTAAGTTCTTTGATGATACCAATAATTTCAGAAGGTGAAATCTTAAGAGACTCAAGCGACTCTTTAGCTGTGTTGGGTAAGATTGACAGCTTAAAGTTGTTTTTTGGCAAAATAGTTGAAATACCTTTTCTAGGTGATTTGCAAAGCAATTAGCCTTTTCCTCGTCACTTCGAGCCCAATTTCCACCCAAGTCTCGTATAGGCATGTTGGAGCCAGTTGGTGGCTTCATGGACTTTTGAGCTTTCCAAAAGGAATTTTGCTTGTTTCAATTTGGACACAGCTTCTTTATTTCGGTGTTCAATTCTTCCTCACGTTTAAGCGCTTTTTTTAATTTACGTACAGCAGATTTTAATTGAAGCTGAGTGGAAGGGGAACGATTTATCTGTCATTCACGTCTTGCACGCCTTTTTTCATTTACAAGCTTTTCTATTTCACTATTTGTAATTTTTCTGGGTGTTTCTAATACAGCTGCGCAGGTTATTATATCATTGACTTCTCTTATGCTTTCGTCAATATCTCTTCCTATATTTATTTTGTATTCAATATTAATGTGGGTACTCACGTTTTTTTAAATTTTTGCCAATTCGTTTTATAAGGAGTTAGACCCACTTTTGGATTAACGAATATGGGTTGTTCACATAACTTTGTTAGTACAGGAGAGTGATCAGAAGATAGATCAGTACAGTATCAGCTGTTATGTGCGATTTATCTATATTTTTGATTACAGCAAAGTCAATTAAATCTGGTATTTTCTTACGATCACTAAGCCAATATGTCGGCTTACCGGGAGATATTATTTCAAAGGTTATTGTGTCCATTTATAATAGTGCGATACAGTTGCCGTCCTTTCGGATTAATTAGTCGTGAGCCCCAATACGTGTGTTTTGCAGTTCAATCTCCACCTGCTAGAAATATATGGCCTAGTCTTCAAAAAAAGTCTTTAAATTGAATGTCTATAATTTTAAATCGAGGCGGGCAGTATATGACCGCCAGGTTTAAGTCCCAGCAGCGATTTTTTATAGTTATTGCTGTAGCTTGTAATTGCGCTGTGGCATAAGATTCTAATGCGTGGTGATTTAACCGTTTTCTAACCAACACTGTTGTTCCTCCATGCGCCTTTCCATCTGGGTGATTTGTAACATATATTTTAAATCCCGGTATAAAGATATTGTTTTTTTTCGTAAGATGAGTTTCTGACAACATCCAGAAATCTAATAAGTTCCAATTTATGTTGGTTAACACCATTAGCATTCCATAAACAAATGTTCAATACACTAATTTTTTACTTAAAAAAGTTTGCAACATTTGGTTTTGTGATTTAATTATCTCTTGAATCATATTTTGCATTGAAGCCATAAATTGTGTGACATTGGGTAAGGTTTAATATCATAATTTCAACGCTTCGATTTACTGGTTTTGAAAGATGGACGGGGATTTTAATATTTACATCAGGATGAATATTCAGCACTTGGTTACGACGTGCTTGAATGCCCTATGACAACTTCGATTTCAAATCTTTATATACAGGGCAACCCCTGTAGTTAGCAGTGTGATTTCCTCTACAATTGCTGCATTTTTTATTTAAATGCTCTTTTGCAATATGCTTTCGTGTGTCCAGACTCTTGGCAGTTTGTACATTGTACTGGACCGTTTCCACCACCTTCTTCCAGTGCTTCTTTCACATCGATAGTGTACCGAAGACTCTATACCTTTTATGAAAACAACTAGGCCTTTTGAGCTCTTCAGATTGTATGAGTAGTAATTCTTGTTATTGTTTGACAAGTACTTTACAATATCCATGAAACTTTTTTCAGCGTATGATTGAATTTTTATTTCATCTATGTTACCTTTTTCATAGGCACAATATGAAAATTGTTTGTGCCTATTAAATTGCTTAGTTTGGATACAAGTGCATTTGAGCTACGCTCACGCAAATAGATTAGAGGGTGTTTGGCATTGACAACTGTGGTGGTACCCTTCGCATCGTCGTCTGAACTCTTGCTTAGTAAGCAAATCTGTTACCATTTAAAACTTCCGTTTTATTCATATTTGATGTGTCGACCTTTTTTTAATGGTACATTCTCACCTTGCGTTATGTTATTCTTCGCTGCCTGCGTGCTTGCTGGTACCTGCTTAGTTGTCGGTGTGGTCACGTTTGTTGCTGACCGTTGTTGACTGCCGTTCTCTGCTGCTTTTGTATTTTGTACGCCCTGCTTATGGTTCTGCTCAGTTGTTCGCTGCTATGAGTCATCCTTCACACCGTTGCCTTGTTTCTCGAAAATTTCACACTGAGACGATCTCTTAAGAGACGACCGTTCTAACTTAAGAATAAGTTTACAAGACTGATTTAAAAACGTAGCCGAGATTAAAGCACAGTCGCAGAATTATTTTAGTAAATTGTCTTAACGGGATGGGAAAGATAAGAAAAAACCCTGTAAAAAACCCACTCGTGACCAGAAAAATGAAAGAAAAGCGTAAACAAAATAGCTTCCACTAAGGATGTAAAACCGTGGAACTACGTTTCTACTTGAATCAATTAAAAGAAAAGAATCTTAAAAAGAATGTTTTATTATTCCGATTGCTTGATTGGCATTTTCCGTACCTAACACTTTTAAAAATAAAATCCCAGTTTAAATTCTGTGCTCAACGAATGGTTTCATTCATTCATTGGCATGTTGGCCGACTATATATTTTTATATCCTAAACAAGTTATATTAAGTTTGCCACGATGTTCGCAAAATCCAGAAGGGAACGTCGGAGACTCTATAAAATATGTATGTAAAAGATCAGTGTGATGAATTGAGTCGATTTCGCTATGTCCATCTGCCCATATGTCTATATACACGAGATACCAATAAACAAATTAGAGAATGTCCTATTCTCTCGATATCGGCGAATCGAAGGTCTAAAGCATGTAGCTGTCATACAAACCCTCCGCTCAAAATCAAGTTCTTTTAAGGGAAACTTAAACCTGTGAAGGGTATTATAGCTTCGATGCTGGTAGAGAATGGGCTATCCTTTTTGTGATATAGTAAAAAGTAAATATAAGTCATAACTTCTTACGCTGAATGCTTATTAGATTTCAGTATATAATCGCGTATGCGCAAAATGTTCTACGGATCAACTAGGTAACTTCGTTAGAGAAACTCCCGGTTTAAAGCTATTGATTTTTAAGGCCAAGTTTAAATAATCTGAATGATCGATTATATGGGAGATATGTGATATAGTTTTCCGATCTGGTCGATTCCGACAAATGAAAAATAGAATATCAAAATGCACCTTTGCATTAAAGGTCATTCGGATACTGAGAACAAATTTTAAGATACCTTAAAAACTTTGCCATAAAAATACAGGATTTTTCCGTTTTTTTTGACGGCTCTAATGATTATATCTCTATATAACTATAATATTTTTATAAAATCTTAGTCTGAAATATTAAAAAAAGAAAAACTTGGCAAAATAATATCGCAGTAATAAATATTTTAATAAACTAAAAAATGTATTTACCTTTAAGCCATCGCTTTCGTTTAGCAGCTCTAAAAACTTTTGCCTCAAAATCATATTTTTCTTGCATCAAAATTTCATGAAGGGTTGGCTTGTCTGATAACACAAAAGATGTCGAGTTTGGATCTCTTTCCTGTAAAGTAAAAAAGTCACACTTAATTAGCATTTTTAAGAGGATTTCTATAAATATTATTCTCAAAAAAAAAAAAAATGACGATTTTCAAATGATCATTCGATTTCTTAGAAGCTATAGGAAATAATAATCTTATATGTAACTCATATTTGATTCTAAAAGGGCTTTGCAAATTTTTCGTAATGTAAAAATTAAACGTGTTTTTCTAACATTATTATTTTCGAAACTGTTAGACTTAAGCAGTTGCCGAGAAAATGTGTTTTTAATAGAAGTGGGTACCGCAGGCGTGCAAAGGTCAATCTTGTGAATATATTGTGTAAAGCTTTGTTTGTATATATTCCTTAATTTTCCCCGAAAATAATTAATATTTAATCTTGAAAATTCTAACTATATTTAAAAGCGAAAAGTTTACAACATATTCAATACATTATAGTATTCAGTAAATAGCAAAATTAAAAAAGAAGCATACTTACATTCAATATTACATCAGAAATTTGCGTAGTTGACTCCAATTCAAGGGGATCATAATTGCAGTAATTGCAAAGTTGTTTTAGTGCCTCAACTTCTTTCTCTAGCCAGATGTAAAGCTGATAGCGTAATTGACCACCATCAACTTCAAATCCAGTAGCTAATGTCGAAAGTTCTTCCATTAATATTTTTAAGCATGCTACAAATTTAAGTTGCTGTGCCATAATATCTATTTTCACATCTTTTGATGTCTCTAACTGGTTTTTATGTGGAGCTTTGGTTATTGTTATTGGAGTTTTGTTTAAAACAGACTTATCAACTTCCGTATCTTCGGGAGAGTCATCATCGTCCCACTTTATTTCAAATGCGTCTTCTTTTTGTAAGGACGAAACAGGAGAACCCCAATCCATATCATATTTTGTGGCAGAATCAACCACTGGTTCACTCCAATCAATTATACCAGAAGTTATTTGGTCTTCCTTATAAATTTTAGTACTAGTCTCTTCCATAACATTATTTGAATCCATAATTTTCATTGGCAATTTGTTTAGCACTTCTAAAGCTAATGCTGGGCAACCAGCCTTAAAGTGTGCATGGGCCGTTGTAAAATAAAGTTGTCTCTCAATAGGTGTTATTGAATCTTCTAATTGAATTTGTTTATCATTCGATTTTGTTTTTTGATTATCTCCAGAATAACTAAATCCTGATAATACTACATTTGCACATTTCTTCTCTTGTGCAGACAGCGCTAAGCTTTGCCGGACAAGCAATGGATGTGTACGTAAATATATGTAGAAGTTAAAAACATTAGGATTTGTTGCAGAATTTTCAGCTTTTAACATGTCTTCATCTTTGAATGCGACATGATTCATACCAACTCCGTTTAACAATAGTGTATGCAAACTGTCTTGGTATCTCTTTAAAATCCAATAAGTAATCGACCGAAGAAAAGGATCTGGGTGAGCTTTACTTATATCAAATACAGTGTTATCATCGGCAATTCCAAGGACATGTTCTGAGAGTAAACTTCGATAAGTTGATTTGTATGATATTTCAATGTCATCTTCAAATAATCTCGCTATTACTAAAGCAAGCTGAAAGTCTTCTAATTTATTTATGCAAACTTCTATGGCATCATTTAAAGAATTCGCAAGAAGGAAAAATGCAACTGCATGCTCAAAGCGTTGTTTTCCTAAAAGAACAAAAGCATTCTTCAGGGCTGCCTTCCTCCACCGGTCTTCGGAAAAATTATTTGAGAAGAAAGCGGTCATTTTTTCGTCTCGTTTTGATCTAAAAAGACCCCAAACAATCGATTTTTTCTTCATAGCTAAATAAAATATAGCCGCATCTAATGGATCTTGTTTCATTTGATAAGCACTCTTTGCCAGTTTTTCAACGCAACAACGTAAAGTGTTGACATTTTTCAACCAATATCCAACGCCGAGATCTTTCAGTGTAGACCACCTTAGATCGCCTTTTGAATAAGAAGGAATAAGATTTAGAAGCTCCTCTTCACTTTCAGAATGAAAAGCCCACACTATGTTTGAAGTTCCAATGCCTTGTTTTTGAAACAGTGTCCTTTGGTTTAGTGGTAAACAGCGTAAAAGATACGTAAAATGTTTCATAGCAAGTAAAAACCGAAGACCACAATCATCTAAAGATTCGGATATTGCATTCCTTGTTATTTCTTTACCCACATTTTTACCATGATCGGAAGAAAATTTTTCGCTAAAGTCGCTGTTGAAATTTGCAACGGTATCAGCCAGAGCTAATAGATGCATCTGGTCAAGAGAAGACAATCCTGGTAAATGCGTATGAGTAAGCAGACGCGATAACAACTGCCCTTGACGAGAACCGAAATGTGATATACTTAATTTTTCGGGCATGGATAACTTTCTTTCGAATTTACAATGGTCTCCTTCATTCTCAAGAAGATCATCTAAATTGTCCTCCGACTTGTTCATCTCAAAAAGTTCATTATAGTCTTTACCATTTTCCAAAGCGTTCATTCCCTGCCCTGGAAATTCATTATCTGCGTTTAGCAGGACCCAAAGCGGTAATGGAGGTATTGATGTGATTTCAGTATAGTCGAGCATCAATTCTTCTGGAACCTGCAAAAATACGTTAGTGAAAAATAATTAGGATAGTTAAAAAATATACAGAATATCATTGACAATTTAAATTAATCATAAGCCTCATTAGATTGGTAATGTTAAATTTTATTTATATATTATACCTACTACAAACAAGTAAGGATTAGAAAACAAAAACAAATTTTAATAATCGAAAATCGCTTTATTATTTTTTAGGGTATTCTCGATCAGATCTGTATACTTTTGCATGCGTTGGCACCAGTTTTCGAAGCACTTTTGCCACTCAGATTGAGGTATCTCCAAAACATGCCTTCTGAACGCAGCAACCGTCTCATCAGCTGTCGAAAACGTTGGCTTATAGTTTATCTTTTACGTACGGGAATAAAAAGAAGTCATTCGATCCGCAGTCATCTTGATGTTTTGCAATACAAAAATGCAATTGTTTCAGTCGATGTTTAAGAGTGGTCATTATCGTGGTGCTTGGTTTCCTGGCCAAATGTCCAGTTGTTCCAAAAAAAATACACGCAACCATTTGCTTCGAAGTACTTCAACTTTTGTAGAATTCGGGCCATTTTGATGTGATCTACGACCTCGATTGAATACACGATATACTATGACTAAACATGGGTCTTTGAGAAAGCTCCCTTTTTCTTTGGCCGAGATGTATATTTGAAGTTACTGTAAACAACACATATAGCGGTCGTATGTCAAAGCGTTCTGAATATGTATAACATTAAAAATGTCAAACTTTACGACCAAGTTGTCAGTTGCCAGATGGCAACACTATGATTTCCAAATTCCAAAATATAAAAAGCAACCTAAGTATCAAAATATGCATTATTCACGATATCCTGTTACTGATTGTTGACTACGGCTGCCATATGTATTAAAACTGTTCACAGAAATCATAAAATAAACAAAAGGAAATAAAAAATAATGGCGTTAAAAAGCAGGAATAGTGAAGGAGGATGGAGTCATGTGTAGAAGTTCACGCAAGTGAGGAAAGTTCTCTGGTCGTCATTCACTTGGGAGTGGCCAGAAACGATTCTTTTACATATGGCTCAAGTAGCTCACGACTTCCGCTTTTAGACCAAGTATCCTCTGGTCGACTATAAGGCGAGCCAAAGTGAGAAGGCGAAATATCCTCTACACAGGTTTGTGCTTTGATGACAAAGACTGAGGCGAGTAGGTCTTTTTGACATTTACTACAGTGGCCATATAAAGGAGCGCAAGTTTGGTGTGTGATTCGTGGTGGAAGAGAGACTCCGTCGCCGAGTACAATCATTCACTACGGTGAATGAACGTCTAGCCACAATCCGCATCAAAGCGAGGTTTTGCAACATATCGCTGATTTGCGCCCACGACCTGACGGAAGGGAAGCACAATGTGACCAAAGATTCCTTCTATGAGCGCTTTGAGCGCTCCTATGAGAGCTGCCCCCGCCACGATGTCAAAATCGTGCTTGGTGACTTTAACGCCAATGTGGACACAGAAGGTATCTTTGGCACTACGGTCGGTAAATGAAACATCCCCAAAAAAACCACTATCTTGTTGCAGCCAATATTCGCACCCGGCTCTGTGCAGCAAAAAACGCACGTCAGCAAACACAAGGAAGGTTCGACGTCGAGAAGCTGCAATCACAACAGACAGCCGAACGATTTTCTACCAGATATTCACTATGCGCCAAATTTTGGAAAAGACCCGTGAAAGGAGAATCGATACACCCCACCTCTTCGTCGATATCAAAGCTGCTTTCGACAGCACGAAAAGGAGCTACCTTTATGCCGCGATGTCTGAATTTGGTATCCTCGCAAAACTAATACGGCTGTGTAAACTGACGTTGAGCAGCACCAAAAGCTCCGTGAGGATCGGGAATTCGACCCCCCCTGATATTGATATCATCGGCCTCAACACCCGCGCCGTTAGTTCTGCTTTCCCAAGACTGGACAAGGATGCAAAGCAAATGGGTCTGGCAGTGAACGCGGGCAAGACGAAATATCTCCTGTCGTCAAAGAAACAGTCGTCGCACTCGTGACTTGGCTCTCACGTCACTGTTGACAGTCATAACTTTGAAGTTGTATATAGTTCGTATATTTAGGAACCAGCATAAGTACCACCAACAATGTCAGCCTGGAAATCCAACGCAGGATTACTCTTGCCAACAGGTGCTACTTCGGACTGAGTAGGCAATTAAAATCCAAAAGTCCTCTTTCGACAAACAAAAGCCAAACTCTTTAAGTCGCTTATAATTCCCGTCCTGCCATATGGTGCAGAGGCTTGGACGATGACAACAACCGATGAGTCGACGTTGCGAGTTTTCGAGAGAAAAGTTCTGCGAAAGATTTATGGTCCTTTGCGCGTTGGCCACGGCGAATATCGTATTCGATGGAACGATGAGCTGTGCGAGATATACGACGACATTGACATAGTTCAGCGAATTAAAAGACTGCGGCTACGCTGGCTAGGTCATGTTGTCCGGATGGATGAAAACACTCCAGCTCTGAAAGTATTCAACGCAGTACCCGCCGCGGGAAGCAGAGGAAGAGGAAGACCTCCACTTCGTTGGAAGGACCTGGCTTCGCTTGGAATATCCAATTGGCGCCACGTAGCGAAGAGAAGAAACGACTGGCGCGCTGTTGTTGACTCGGCTATAATCGCGTAAGCGGTGTCTACGCCAGTAAAGAAGAAGAAAAAGAAATAAATATTTGGCCCTTTTTAGGCAGTTTTTCGTAAAAGAAATAGGAAGATTTCAAAAACAAGAAAAGCTTCTATCGCGCGATAGAGAAAGACGTTAAAAATGTTCTCTCCAAATTGGAACTAGATATCTTAAAAATTCTTCCTTTGAGAGTGGAAACCGTTTTGAAAAACAATATTCTGAAAAAAGCGCGTTTAAAGATTGAAGTCGCTCTGTTCCACTTCTACAATAAACGTTGTAGCGACCGTACTAATTTGAATTTCGATTTCAAAATTTGAGAGAATCTTTATTTCAGTGTATACTAATGCAATGAAAAACGGTTTTTCGAAAATTTCACTCTGAGACGACCCCTTAAAGAAAACTCCACAAAACTCAATCAGTTTGTTTCCTATCTGCTAACTATTAATAGCTAGCAAAGTTTCTGCTTGAAAAGCAATTCGTAATTAAAAAAGAAACTAGCAGAAGAGAATTTTCTTTACTTTTCCGTTATTTTGCTCTTTATGAGAGTAATTTGCAATCGTCTCCCTGATAGCTAGCAGCTACTATCAGTTAAGATACTTGCAAAGCTAATACTATTTGAAAGTTAAAATTTTTATTAAGGTTTTCACCACAAAATATGAGTATTTTTACTAAGTTATTTTCATAAATAATCTTATTAAGGCTGATAATAAGTGTTGGCGTCTACGTCTATACAAAACTTTTACAAGCAATGCTGTTGTCGTAAAAAGGTTTGACATCGAGTATTGTACAGCGGAGGTTGCGAATCATGCAAAATAAAATTAAGCAAAACTCGATAAATTAAAACCACCCAGAATGTACTTTGAGTATATCACTCGTGTTGAATTCGGTTAACTCAGTTTTTCGCAGCACTGATTGCATTACATAAATTTTATGATATATAATTTAGTTATTTATTTAATTGAACATGAAATAAAAATAATTTTAGAATTTCCTTTGCAACTTTTACGAAGATAATAACTATATGACGTTCAAACATACATATATTCATTTTTACACCCTAAGCATCAACGACAACGTCTAATAAAAATATATTATATTAATTATTTGTCAACAAGGCAAGCCAAGTGACGTTTGATATAAACAAGATTATAAATACCATAATGTGCAACTATCATAATTACCTGCGTAGTTGAACCCCTGTGTTCAGTTGATACGTTCGTATCTCCAACGTAACTGATGGATAAAGTTCGAGATCGAGACCATGCCCTCTGCAACGAAAATATACCAATACCAAGAAAATTAAATATTGAACTAGTGGAGCAACCAACTTGATTAAACGTTGAACAATATCAAGTCACTTCCAATAAATAACCATTTCAAGTTACACGTCCGAATAAGAAAATTATGAAAATCGGCCTTTTTATTGCAAACGAGGAGAGACAATATTCGTATAATCTTTAGGAACTAAGGTAATAATGTCTACCTTATAAGCATACCGAAATTGGACAAAGAAAACAAAAAACATTAAATTGAAATCCAGAATATTGCGTCTGAAGACTATTGTTGTTTACTTGCACAGATATGACATTTGGAAATTATTCTCTCAGCCAATTTATTTGGATAGAAAATAATCCTTGTATTTTTCAGACCGAAAATTTTCTCAAAATCATATTAGCTCTTCGAATATGGCTACATAAACCTCCATTTTCAATACAAAAAATCATCATATTTAGAAATTTGTCTCAAACGCATTTCTTAAAAGAATGTATTTGTGTTATTTAGGTCACCCAGACATTTATCGGCAATAGTGATATGTTATTCAACTATTTTGATTGTTTTATCATTTAAGTTCATTCTTTTAACCTAATATTTACTCCGAATAGCTCAAATTATACAATTGATAGTCAATAGACTTATCATTGACATTAAAGAATTTTAAACTTATGTAGATTTGAAATGAAAAATATACAATGACTATTCTTAAATAATACATATAATAATTAGTTGATTACCTGTTTCTCGGAACTTCCATCGTCTGAAGTTGATGTATATTCATTCGGTCCACTCATACAACGAACTAAATGTGCTAATATTGCCTTAACCCAATTAATTTTGCCAGAATTAAGGAGTTCCATCAGTTGCTTTGGGTGGTATTGTGGAAGTACCGGGCATGCGATGCGAGAAGCTTGAAATAGTCCAAAGTCAGGCATATAATCGTCATTTGTTGAATCACAGCCTGCTGGAACGCTTGCACTTGAATTTCCATATCGTTTACGTTTTTCATTGGAAAGTAACTGGAGGTTAGCAGTGCTCACTTTACTTATTAATGGTATGGATGACGCAGTTTTTAATCGCATTTGTGTAGATTCGTTAGCCAATGATCTTAAATCTTCATCACGTAGATTCCTTGAATCGAAAAGATCCTCTACGCTATGCTGTTCATTAAAACGAGGCTTCCATTGTGAGTAAACATGCATTTCAGAATCCATTGCTACTACCAATATTCCATCCCGAACCCATGAAATTTGCATAGGTAGTGGCGGTAAACCATCTGCTGTATGTAAATCAATTTGACGAAGTTTCATCCAACGTATTTCGTCATTAAAATGTGGCTGAGCTAAGGAGCTAGCTTTTCGCAATATAGGTCGATTTGCTGACCTTGACACTTTCATAGCTTTAATATTAGCCTGGGCAATGTCAGATGAAACCGCAGTATACAAAAGTATTTTACTCCCTACAGCCACTGTTAATATATGAGAACCGTCTTCTTTTGACACCCAATCCAACTGAACGAGATGTTTTTGAGTTAATGGACAAGTGTTTCCATTTTCAGCGATGCTTTTTCTTAGCGATTGTAAGGTACTAAAACTGGGTACCGCTAATAGACCAGATGTAGAAGAAGTTTTTGTTGTAAGCTCAGGAGTTGTATCTCCACTTCGTGGAGATCTACCGTCTTCTTGTGTGAATGTTTGAAATACTTGATTAAGACGTTGCTTTTTTTGCAATAATCGATTATCATGTAAATAACTAAGATCAATACCATGGTCAATATTCATCCGAGGCAAATGTACATTTTTTAAGTGAATTGTATCTTCTAGTACCCATTCGCTTCCACCAGAACTTTCACATTCATAAATCGCTACACAAAGATTTATATACCTAGAGTCTGGATCACCTTTATTTGGTCGTGTAAAGCTTTTTCCATATTTATAAGCACAAGCCACCCTTCCCGAATAAGCAGCACTAATATTCAAAGGCTGACCAGGAATTTCTATAGCAGAATTTTGTATTCTACTGAACATTTTCCACTCCACCCATTTATATGTCTTTACGGATATATCATCGTCGGAACTTGTTTCACATTTCCAAAAACGAGAAATTGAATCTGAACATGCTGTGACTATTATATAGGGAGCATAACAAGCTGGATAAATAGATGACGAGCTTAAATGGCCAGCAGCTGGTGAAGCATGAACGACATCTACACCTTCTGGCATCGGTAAATCCTGTGTGCAGACTTTTTCTGTTTTTATAGTCATATGTGATGTATCATTACTTGTGTCATCACAATTATTTAGTAATATATTAGCAACTGACATCCTTCGAGCTGCTAAATCTGAGTCGTCGATATCTTGAACAATGTTGCTATCAGGAACATACATTGCTGTATCGGATAGAAAAGTTTTTTGCTCTTTTGATGAAATTATAATGCGCCACATATGAATTGTACTGCCTTTTATAGTTTTTTCAATTATAACAATATAAAATGGCTCCTTGAATTCATAATTTTGTTGTAAATCAACAATTGCATCCAAATCAGGTTCCATTCGGTGTCCCCCATCAATTAACTGAGCTTGAAATACATGTAAGAATTGCGTATTCTGCCAGTCGTGTTTAGCTTCAGATATTGGGTCAAGTTGAATTATACATCCTGGGCGTGCGGTGGACTGCTGTGATACCACTTTTAATTTTTCATGAAAATTTGTTTTTCGTGTTTTAAATGTTGATGAAGCATTTGAATAAATTGATGTCATTGAATTGGATTTATAAAGGTTATTGACATTTTCTGACGAAGATATTTCTGCAAGTAATGTGCGAGCATCAATTACTGCTTGATAAACTCGTAGATTCTCTCCATCACTGGCAACAAAACAAGCTGATGGTGAATTACTACTGCTTCCCAAAGTAGTACTTGGTAGTAAAGTAGGAATCCATGCTACATTGCTAAATGCTGAAATTTCAGGCGAGTTAATACGTGCTAATTCACTTACTCCCCCTGAATAACAAAGAGGTCCCACAGAATCAACTCTCCATAAAATTAATTCAGAACAGAATCCTGACGGTGTAAAAACGTCTTTATTGTAAGGAAGATTTTCAGCATTGCTGGGTGATTTCTTCTCTGATTCAGGTAAGTTGTGATGGGACGTTGATACAAGAAGTGGCAAAACCGGATGACATGTTATGTCATTGACTCTAAAACGATGACCAGAAGCTCTGCAAACATGCCCTATGCTTAAAACTTGCGTGAACTTAGTTTTAAGTGCAAAAGTTAGTTGCCATAGATTTAATGTTCCATTGGAATGTTTTGTCACCATTGAAACAGACGGTGAAATACTACTTGTTAAAGTATTAAAAGCTTGATCGCTTATGTCGGGGTTGCTCACCTTATTTAAAGGCGAAGAGCTTGGTGACTCTTTAAGTGATGTTATTTCCTCACTTCTACTTTTCACACTATTTGCGATTTCTCTAAAAATAAGTGGTGGAGATCCCGTATTATATAAACTAACTGTTGTTGACATCGACATTGCATCTCCGAGAGGAAATGCAAAAGGTATTCTTGTGGAAAACGAAATTTGTGCTTGGCGAAAAGATCCGGGATAGTAATCGTCCAACCAATCAACTACCCATATAAGATAACTTCCATCAATAGGATGAATTGCAAATACAAGATCGGGACTTTGATGCCAATCTCTCAATAGACATTCAATTTTCAAATCCAAAGAGTCAGCAAACTGATTAATTACGTGGTTATTTTCGTTATTTAACGAATTTAAGGATGCTGTATTTGACATTGAATTTGCATTTTGTAAAATTCCGATTTTATTATGGTGCGGCGAATTCTTGCAATCCTCTGAATTGCTGTCCTCTGCAGACAATGATTTCGACAAAGCTCGAAAAATTTTCTTTTTAGATTCGTCAGCAACATCTGGTTCATTGTGCTCTGAAACATTATTAGTGGACACATTTGTACTCTCTTCGTCAATTATTTTTTTCGTTAACTCTTGCAATATGACCTCAGCTTGTAAAGAAAAATTAATTTCCTTGTTATTAAGCCAGTGTAAAATAAAGCTGTTTTGATTAGAACTATCCGTAGAATGCATTGAAGGAACCAGTGGAATATCCGTCTCTGCGTTGATTGAAGCGGCCAAATGAAAATGCATACCAGGAGCCATTCCTGTTCCATGAAATCCATATGAATGAAAGTCATGAACACTACAAGAAGACGGCAAGGATGGTATAGGCCCATGAAAAGTATCAATATTTGGTTGATAATTAACCATTCCAGTCTCGGTCTTAACATGCCTTCTTATATGAAAACAAGTTTTCATATGTTTTAACCTTTGCATAAAACGGTGCTTATGACGTTGTGTCCTGAATTTTGGATTTTGGGAAGCCAATGGATCAAACTGTGTCATATTAATTAAACCATCATCTGGCAACACAGTTTCTATCCAAATGCGACATATGTTATCAAGACAAGATGTTACAATCATGTTGGATACCGATCCCTTCGGCATGTATTTGCTTGTTTTTCGCCATGCAATGTTTGTTACTGCTCGAGGATGCGCAATATAAACGTAGGTAAAGTTTAGTTCGGCATCATTTCCGAAAACTGTTTTGCTGCCATTTTTTGAGGGAAAGAGAACTGCAAAAATTTGTCAGCATAAAGTACGTGGTGTTAGATATGAAAAATTATATTTACTATTTGCACTTACCTTGCTTATTTTCATACCAAATTTTTACTAGTCTGTCATTTCGACCACATGTAGCGAATAAAGTGCCATCAGGACTAAATGCCATATGATAAATTGGAATAGCAGTTTGACATGACCATATAGTGTCCCAAGTTACAACATCGTCTGAGCTCTCATTGGTAGGAGTTTTATTTCCGCGGTCACCACCTCCTATTTCGAACTTTACACCTAACAAACAAAACGATAGTAGAATATACTTGGCTTTTGAACTTTTATTTACCAGTAGAACTTTCCTCGGCTTTTTCAGAAGTTCTTTCCTTCCACATTTCGATAATAGAACCGCCAGTTAAAAGACGAGTCCCTTCCAAGTTCCACGAGAGAGTGTAAACATGATAATTGCACAAAAACGAACCTGTTTGTACCCATCTTAAAAAATATATACATATTACTCATCATAATTCTGTTTGTAATTAAAATTTCTACTAATTTTAATAAAAAGAAAAAAATTAATAAAAACAACTCGCTTTTAAACATGAATATATTGTGCACCTTTGGAAAAGCGAAATGGAAAAATGGGATCGCAGGAATATGCTTCAACAATGGCGTTGCTCAGCTAAGTTATGTTCGTGAACCCCCAAAAATGATTAAAACACTCTTAAGTATCAGAAGTGGATAATCGTTATAACAACAACCCTTGTTGCGGGCCCCTGCTGTAAGATGACGATCCTAATTAATATGATACTTACTGATACAAACAAGGTTAGATCGTCCCGTTACCACGACTGTCGGATTCTGCCGCTAAAACAACCAAACCACAAAAGGTTAGATCATCAAAATGGCAGCCCTTGTCCGGATTAAATCCGGGTCAATACCGGTAATGTAGAACCGGCTGTCTTTGCATGCCCTACAAACCCAACTCAATTAACCCCTTTCTCCCTTTGGTCCCAGCCCGATGAAACTGCTCGTATCATGGGGCTCCCGTTAAGTGACCCCCAAACAGGGCCTAGGTAATCGCTACAACAACAATAACAACAACAGGGCGATCCTAAAAGCTTTTGATAACACAAATTTTATATCAAGACTTTAACTTTTTATGAACATTTGTATTTTTTTACAAAGAAATTCACTAACTGAGCCTCAAATAATAGTTTTGTACTTCTAGTAAAGTTTGAAATACGAATTAAATATTGCATGCGAATGGAACAAAAACAATCTGATCATATTAGATTTCAGGTTTAATTCTTTTTCCAATTTTTTCCTTTGATTTTATGCGAAAGACGCTTTTGTGATTAGTACCACGGAGATTTGAATGTATGTATGTAGAAGTATTTTTTTTAATTTTACAAACATTTCTGAAAGCTTCAAGCTTTGTTCAATATTCCTCTTTTTGCTATTTTTTTTGAATAGTCTTGTATCTATCCGGTCAGGTACTGAAACTATTAACTAAATTTAATGCCACTATATTTGAATTCCTCAGTATATTATTTTTTTACGAGAATTCATATTATTATAAAATATAAATTTTATGTCTCAAGGTTATATTATTACCTGTAATCCAAGTAATGTTTAACATTTTTGTTGCTCAGAAGCATAGGTGTGGGTTCGAATATACATATTTTATTTTCATAAGATGCAGCAATTTTTCCAGTGTCGGTACTGCAGTCAAGAGCAGATATTTTAACATAGCCATGTGTAGCTCCTGGAATTATTTGTACTCTCTCGAAGGTACTAGCCAATATTACAATATTGCATCCCGCAGCATACGCCTGTTGTTTTAAAACATTTATTAGAAAATAAATATAATACATTCATTAAAAGGTTATCTTCTGGATATGTAATATTAATATGAAGTAAAAAGTACATTTTTCTTTAAAAGTATACTTTAAATAAATGTGGCTAACGGCGGATTAAACCCGGTGAGAAAACACATTACAACAATTTATCCAATAGCTTCATTAAGATATATATAGCTGAATAATCACAGTGACAATATGTGTCGGTTTGGCAATCTCTATCTGTCGGTATATACGCGAATTAGTCCTTCTGTTTTTGAGACGTCGACCAGAAAATATTCACACCTTCTTTCCATATGCTTGTAAGGAAATCCTTCTCATTTGACGATATATTCACGAAATTTTGCATGCGTTATAACCTAGGTCAATAATGCAAGTTCCGCGAAGAAACTGTTTGCATCGAATCACCGAAGCATATATCGCAATGCTATAGCATCATAGGAGCTTTGGTGATCCGAAAATTCAAACTTTTTATTGTTAAAGTTTTATGTGACTATATGGCTGACCTCGAGCACGCTACATTTCAAGGCTATTCAAAACTATTATTTTGATGAACTTGAGTATTTAGAACAAAATTCAACACAAGTTATAGGATTAAATAAGATAATAAAATACATTTTAAGTTGTCGGTGGTATAATCTTTAAAAAAATTTTTTTTTGCTTCCTTATACCCTTAGAATTAAGGGGTTACATTGGTTTCACAGTTTCAAAAAATCGAAATTTTTTTTGTCTTATTGAATTCTATAACATTTCTAGAATATCGTCCTAAATTTTCAAGTTGATCTGAGCAATAGTTTCGGAGATACAACCCTGAGAACTTGTGCGCTCTAGGCAAGCTAGGCTAAGTGCGCCGTCTTTAAACGCGTTTTTCTCCAAACTCGATTTTTGAAGTCGGTGGACACGATTTCTCGAAAAGTTATGAACCGGTCTTCTTAAAATTTTGCACACTTCTTCAAAATAATATTATCTCGTAATTGAACGAAGGATTTTTTTTTATTTATTACAAGTTATTATACGAGGCAACATATGCCTAAAATTTGACCAAAAAGTGTAGTTCTGTGTTAACAACTCCGCCAAAAACTCAAATTTCAATTTTTTTCTTTTTCCTTCGTTCAAGTACGAGTTTTATTCATGTACTAACTAAAAATATTTGGTTTTTTAATTTTAGATGAACCAGTCGTGAGTTATCCTGTCCACGGCGAGAGCACTTTTTTTTGAGAGGGCGAGGGACATGAGCTCTGAAGGTCTGAATATTCAATATTTTTGTGTAAAAATTTCACAAAGTATTTATTAAATATGTATCATTAATATGCCAAACTGTTAAATAAATAATTTCATTACAAATATTATTAAAAAATTGAAAAAAATACCCATTTTTTGAGCCTTTGAAACCCATGTAACCCCTTAATGTAGAAACTCACTTTACCATTGGAAGGTTTCGAAAAAGGCCCAAAAATAATAATACCGCTCGATGTTCGGAGCGCTCGGAGTGCACACGCCAAACTTCAAACGCGTTTTTCTCAAAACACACTGCGGACATGATTCCAGTCGAACTACTCAACCGATTTGCTTAATTTTTTTTTAATGCTCACAAAACGCCCGGCTATTGTCTCTACTAGATTCATAAATTTTATAATTTATTGACAATGTTATGACAAAATTGATGTAAAAAACATTGGGAAAAATTAAAAAAAAACTGTTAATTACTCTTTTATTTATCAACATTTTTTCATGATTCTACTAGGAGGAAATAAGAGTGGGCATAATATATCACTCTTTGCAGTGCTTTCCTCAAATTTCAATCAATCTATCTATAAAAGTTAAATGTTAAAATTCTTATGACAATCACTGTAACTTTCTTTTTTTCACACTTAAGTGCCATTTAAATTATATACACATAATTGTTATGTATAATATAAAAATAACGAGTTTTAATAATAATTATATTATAATTATATAATAATTATATTAAAACATTAAATCTAAACCAGGAATTTGGAACTGGCATCATCTTTATTGCGTTGTTGTTGAGAATATCATGCACTCAGTAAAAGCTATAATTGAACTTTTTCTCAACACTGTAGCTATTCCACTATTTTTGTTGTAACATGCTTTGTTTGGTTTGTTATGAATGAATGTTCGTCGTTCGTCCATCAACTAACAAAGTAGCAGCAAATGCTGCCGATGCATCTGCTGAAGCGATTTTCTGTTGTGATGCGATAAATAGCTTGCCTTGTTCATTAACAACAATCAATATAATCCATATGCATATGAACGTAAAAAAAATGAATGTACCCTGGCAGTACTTGTATTAATTGTATATATAAGAATTTTTTGGCTTTTAACATACTGTCACAGTCAAAAGAAAGTGTACACATTTTTCTATACAAAATTTCTACGAAAAAGTTTGGTTATCTCAATTAGTCGATTATTTTTTAAAGTTTGAAAAGCCAAATTTATGAATATGTGATTGTTATTTCTGAGAAACGAAAATAAGTTGAGGAAAATTTAGTTTGAATGAAAAAAGGAAAATGCCTATGTAAAATGTGTGGGAACCAAAAAGAAATAGCGACCCTTTAGAGTGAAGGGCACAATTCCGATTTCTTTGGCGCCGCGATCTGAAGGTACCGTTGGAAAGAGGAAGTCCTCCTGATTAAAAAATACATAGGGTTATAGGGTCCGCAAACGCTTAGTTTACGAGACTTCAAAGTTCAAAAATTCCCAAAATTCGAACATTTCAACAAGCTATTTTTCCATATTAAACACACTTTTCGCCCATTTTTTACTTCAAATTAATTAAACTAAACTATAAACATTTGAATACATCCACATTTTTCACTTTTTGTAGGTTTTTTACATAAGAAATCTTTATTTTAAAAATTACTTTTTACACCCGTAGTGAGCATCATTTATGTGCTAACAATTACGAGGAAATGGAGCGCTGCCATATGATAATAAGCAAATATGAGCAATTCGCTGAATTTCTCTATTTTGATATAATTCCTTTTTCTTTATTTAGCAATCTTAGTTCTAATCAAAACAAGTGTCTCTATAAATTACATTTCAAATTAAAATTAGTATAAACAATCTTTCCATGCATATGGATTTTTTCTTATTCAAATTTAATAATATTACGGATTAAAATAATAAAATGCTTAGGTTACCCCGGGTATTGGCTCGATCAGGATTATCGTTTTAAAGGAGTACTACGCGAAAGTACTTCAGTCACCCTGGGTATGGGCTCGACCAGGGTAATTTTTTTAAAGCGCGGCCGAAGACCGCCAACCCAGAAAGGAGTACTACGCGAAAGTACTTCAGTCACACCAGGGTATTCGCACGACCAGGGTTATTTTTTAGAAAGGAGTACTACGCGAAAGTACGGGTGATGATATAAATTTTACAATATTATCATAGATTTTTACTTATTTGTCTTTATTGAACATAAATCGCATAATATACATATAAATATGTACATGGAAAAGGTTTTCACAACTCAATATTATTATAACTTGAAAAATGTTGGAAAGTATTTTTTATTATAATTAATATAGAAAAAAGAATCACGCAAAAAAAACAAACAAAGAAATATCGTTACGAATCCTACAAATTTGGTGTTTAAGATGTGGCAACGCTGGTTTTCCTCATAATTGTAAACAATCTAACCTTTGCAACGATGAGTGTGATAAGTGATTTTTAAATTAATAAATTTAGGTAAAATATTACAAAATAAAAGTGAAATGTGAACTTATTTCAATGTTTATAGTGTATAGTATTTAAATACACCAAGTGAAAAATGTAAATGAAGTTAGTGAAACTTAGAGAAATACCATGTGTTTTTAGTGCAAATTTTAAAATCTTTAATCGTGAATATTTTGAAAAATATAAGTCATTTTAATATTATTTTTGGACATTCGCATTCGGCTGTATTCTAACGGAGCATCCCCAACACCGGGCCAAATTGGGGTGTAACTGTGGCCTTAGCGCGCCAAGGGGCTCTGGCGTGGCGGACCTCCCAGTTCCCCATTAAACAAGCAAACCCGACAGCTCACCCCGTTGAGCCAAGGGTCGTACGAACAAGATGGATCCAAATACAAACAAAACAACAACATTTACTAACATAGGCGAATCGACAAGGCTACGGAACCCGACAAGGAAATGGAGAAAGCAGGCGGAGCAGCTGTAGGCAGGGGAGATCAGGGAGCTAGGCGTAAGTTCAGCTACCTTGGTGCTCTCTCGCCAGAAGAGCGGGCGCTGTTCGAGGAGTATGTCAGGGAGGACGAAGACGACATGCCCTCTTGTAGCGGCGCCCGGCGTACAACAGCGACTACGACCGCGGATGCAGCCCAAAGCACCACCAGGATTCCCCGAATAAGCCAAGGTACTCAGACTCGGGAGTCTCATCGGGCAGAGGCCGGTGGCGCACGCAGGAGGGGAGGACAGAGATCTCTCCCAACAGCGGATAAGCCCGGCGGGTACGATAACCCTCGAAGGAAGACCATGAGAGGTGCCTGCCTCAAGTGGTATCTGCGGTATCTCCGGAACGGGATAACCCCCGAAGCGGCGGAATCCCTGGCCAAGAGAAGATACACAGATACTGGGACATCCCCCACAATGGAGCGTGGCAAGACCGCGTCTGTAGCAGTTCACGGTGATCCAAACCTCCTCTTGGAAGAAGTATTCAGAGGCGATGAATACGCGGCGTCCTTCCTTGGGGTGGAATTCAAAGGTGGCATGCTACGAGTCGTCCGCCGACTGGCAGCGGGAATTTGCCCCAAAGCTAGGCAAGGAAAAGGGCGGAGGACCTGCCGGTCATGCACAGGATGACAATGTTCCTCCCCCGCAGCGATGATAAGCCGTACGAGTTTGCCCTGGGTCTGATTAAGAACCAGAACCGGGGCCTTAGCATTGCGGCCTGGCGCGTCGTCAGCAGCCAATTGGAAGAAAAAGGTGAACTACGAGGATGGAGGCTGTACCTGTACATTGATGACGAATCGTACAGGTACGTACGTGCAGCGAGCTTCCGCCTGTTTTACAGGTTCAGCATGGTGGTCATGAGGCCGCACAAACCCGTGACCACAGGGAGCTAGGAGGATGGGAAGGCTGCCACTCAGCCAAGCGGTAGCGGGTCCAAACAGGACACAACGGTGGCAAACAAGGTGGTGGAGAGGATGCAGGTGGACGAGGCGGCAAAACAACCGGGCGTGAGCAGGGCTGAGCAGACTACGCTAGTCGCAACCGCTGACGTCCCGGATGCCCAGGAAGCCGGGCTACCCTCCACCCAGGATCTCCTCGAGGGACTAGGTGACCATGTGGACAGCAGCGCGAACGACGGAGGGGATGTGGACATGCCTCGCACTGAAGGTGGAGGTCAGGCAACTTCCCCCGAGACGCAACCCTCGGAAAATTAACTGGAGTGCCTTCAGGGAAAAGATACAGAATAAAATACATGAATTAAATAGGGAGAGGCAGACCGACGATAGCGTTACGGGCCCTGGAATAGAGAGCAGAGTGTTGGCACTGAACGGGTCAATCACTAAAGCTTACAACGGTAGCTGCCCCCTAATAGTGTCCACAGATAGGCGTAACTGTCCGTGGTGGACAAGGAAGCTTGCAGACCTCAGGAAGAAGGCACGCAGCCTATTCAACAAGGCAAAACGTACAGGGGTCTGGGAGGAGTACAGGAGCTACCTAACCCTATACAATAAGGATATTAGGTCAGCAAAACAAAAGTTTCAGGAGTTTCTGCGAAAAGGTCTCCTCCACACCAGAAGCGGCGCGGCTGCACACGGCTCTGGCTAGTGGTAAGACTAGCACGGAGCTAGCTATCAAAAGAAGTGACGGGACGTTTACGACCAGCGCGGAGGACAGAGCGACAGAGCTTCTGCATGCTCACTTCCCGGAGACCATCCCGGTAGACTAATGTCTACCTGTGAGCGAACATAGGCCAACCCGCTTGGATTGGGTAACCGCTAAGCAATTAGTCACTGCGGACTCGATCAAGTGGGCAATGGCCTCGTTCGAAAAATTCAAGTCTCCGGGGGTGGACGGCATCTTCCCAGCGCTTTTGCAACAGGGTGAACAGCTTCTGCTACCTCACCTTGTTCGGCTGCTGAGGGAGAGCCTTGAAATGGCGTACATCCCTGACCAATGGAGGACGGCTGAGGTGATCTTCATACCCAAAGTAGGAAGGAAGGACTATTCCTACAGGCCGATTAGTCTAACCTCCTACCTACTGGAGACTATGGAAAAGATCATAGACAACAATATAAGGTCGACGGCGCTGAAGTCTGCAACCCTGCATGCTGCTCAGCATGCATACAGAGCGGGAAGATCCACCAATACGGCTCTGTACTAGTTGACCTCGGAGATAGAGAGCTCACTGGAGAAAGGGGAGGTGATGATATGTACCTTCTTAGATATCGAAGGTGCCTTCGACAACACATCTCACAAGAGTGTAGCCAGGGCGCTGGAGAGAAGGAAGGTGGCAGCACCGGTGCGCAGATGGATTGAGGCAGTGCTGCGCACCAGGATAGCCGAGACCACAGTAGGTGATACAAAGATTCGTCTGGGCGCGATAAGAGGATACCCACAGGGAGGTGTGCTATCACCACTACTATGGAGCCTTGTCGTGGATGAACTGCTAGCACTGCTAACTGACAACGGGATCCGCTGCCAAGGGTATGCGGACGACATTGTGATAATAGCAAGAGGCAAATTTGGGGATACTCTCTGTGACCTAGTGCAACGAGATCTAAATCTGGCAAATGGGTGGTGCAGGGGAGTTGAATTAAATATCAACCCCTCAAAGACAACCGTAGTCCCTTTTACAAGGCGCAGGTCCCTACCCACCCTGAGGAATCTTACACTTGGGGGCAGAGAGATCGAAATGACTAACAAGGTTAAATACCTGGGTCTTTCGCTGGATTCTACCCTGCGGTGGAAGCAGCATGTGAACCAAACGTTAGTCAAAGCAACAAAAGCACTGATAGTGTGCAAACGGCTGGCGGGTAAATCCTGGGGCTGTAAGCCAAGGATCGTTAGGTGGTTATACACCATGATTGTGCGACCGATAATTACATACGGGGCGGTGTCCTGGGCCTCCGTGGCGTCGCAGGCTTCGGTGGTAACCCAACTATCAAAGCTTCAGCGGCTAGCATGTGTTTGCATGACGGGCGCTATACGGACCTACCCTACGGCAGCACTGGAGGTCTTGCTGGAACTCACACTGCTCCACATAATGATAGGTCAAGTAGCCAAGCACTCACTTCTGCAGATAACAGCAGAGGGATGTGGCAAAGGTAAGATAATCTCGTCCCAGAGGACGGAGAGGATAAGTGCCGACATTCCTATTGCCCTCCTCCCGAAGGACGGCATTACCAAAACAATTCACTTCACGGAGAGGTTTAAGGTTACCCTCGGTAGCAAGAGTGGGTGGAACGACCCCACTCTTGAGCAAATGCTAAGGAATAGCACATTGAAGTGGTACACTGAAGGCTCGAAAACGTCAAAAGGGATAGATGCGATGAGAAGCTTTCCGATCATTTTTCTGGCCGAAGTCTTCTCTATAAGTCGGTGTATAGAGATAAACCTCCACCGCAACTATCGCAACGAGCGAATAGCTATACTTAGCGATAGTCAAGCGGCACTAAAAGCGATCTCCTCCTACGAGATCAAATCGCTACTAGTGTAGAGGAAGGCTGGACACCCTACCTGAGAAGAACCAGGTACACCTGATGTGGGTGCCTGGTCACAGTGGAATAGCCGGCAATGAACTGGCTGACGAGCTTGCCCGCTCCGCAGCCTCCACCAATATGGTTGGGCCCGAACGGTTCACTGGAGTGGGTCCCCATACTGTGAAGGAGCTGCTTCGCAAGGAAGAAAGAGCGTGCAGGGAAAGGCATTGGCAGCGAGCGCACGGTATGCGTAATGCCAAGCTGTTAGTTGGGGGGTATAACCAGAAGAGGTTCAAATCGTTAATAAACCTCCCAAGATATAAACTCAGACTCCTGGTTGCATTTTACACCGGTCACTGCAAGTTGAAAAGGCGTTTAGCGAACATGGGCCTATCATCTTGCGCTAACTGTCGGTTTTGCGACAAGGAGCCTGAAACCCCGGAGCACCTGCTAATCGACTGCATCGCAGTCTGTAGGCGCAGGTCGAAGGCCCTCCTATCCATGTTTCCGGATAGGGATCACATCGCCTCGCTAGCACCCAACAGGATATTGGACTTCATCAATATGCTGGGGCTAAGCGAGTCCCTATGAGTTAGGAGAGGGCACAATAGACCTATGGTCGCAGTGCATTCGTCAATTGTTTATTTTATTAGGTTATGCTGTGTAAGGTTGCGGAATCACTATACAGATTTATGACTTTTTAACGACCAAAAAACATCAAACTAATGCTAAGGTAAATCAAAATAAGATTATTTATTATTATTATTCACTTTTTCTTTACTTTACCAAAACTTCCATTCAAACTAATAGATACTAAAGTATCAAAATCAAAAGAGGCTCGGCTTTCTTTGTTTACAGCCATGCACACGAGCGTACGTGTGATTGATCATTTAGGGCAGGCTATTTATCACTCTTTTACCAATGAAGGGGGTAAAATAAAGTTACATCGAACAAAGTGTTCAAATATCATCATGAATGTTTGGGCACCACATTTCTCTGATCTACTAAAAGAAGATTTGAAAGGTCCACCTTACAGTATTCTAATTGATGAATCAACCGATATTGCTGTTATGAAAAACCTAGGAATTGTAATAATCTATAACAGTAATCGTTTCGATGTATCTACATATTTTAGATTTAGTAACGTTAAATGACTGTGATGCTAATTGTATTGTTTCTGCAATTAAAGACGTTCTTCAGCGGTTTGAATTACAATTAATGAATATGATGGGTATTGGAACCGACAATTCATCAGTTATGACTGGTGTAAATGAAGGTGTTTACGCGAAATTGAAAAGAGAGGTCCCTCATTTGATTTTAATACGTTTTTTTTTACCACGAAATCTATAGTATATAACTAGTGAAACTTACAATTGGTTCTCCCGATCTGCGTCAAGACAAGCTAAATATAACGATTTGTATAAAGCAATAAATGATGGAAAAAAACCACTGAAGATCGTGCGTCCTCTCAAATTAGGTGGTTATCAATTGAATCAGCTGTCTCACGGATATATAACCAGTGGCTGGAGCTAAAAACTCATTTTCAATTGCTAAATTAGACGAAAGATGTTACACGGCAGAAGTCTTGCATGGGATGTATAACGATGACATTAACTTTGCATTTCTTGCTTTTCTTTATCCAATACTTACTGAACTAAATAAGGTTAATAAATTATTTGAGTCGAAAGATGCAGATCCAATAAAACTAAGTGACGAGTTGGTGAATTTAATTGAGTTACTTGTTAATAAGATCAAACTGCCTACCCAAAGAGTGAATATTTTTACTCAAAACAAAAATGATTTCATTGATCCAACATGTAATTTAGGGTATAGACTTAATACTGCTATGACAAAATTAAAAGAACAGGGACTATAGCAGAGTGACGAAAAAGCAATTCGTCAAAGATGTTTAACATTTATTGTGAATTTAATTAATGAAGTTAAACTTTTATTACCTAATAATGTCGTCAATATGATCACGATCAAAAGAATTAGTGTTGATAGTGCACTAAACCCTAACAAACAACCTATTACTGATTTAATCAAACATTTTAATCACAATAAGAGTGAAGACCTAATTGCACAAACAGACGACCAATGGTATCAAATTCATATCTTAAAGTGGAATGAATCTAAAGATACTAAAAAGTTTTGGTGTGAAGTTTTGGCCTTTAAGGATGCTCAAGGACAATGAAGATTAAAAAATTGGCTTCTTTTGCTATGTCAATTTTGATATTACCTCACTCTAATGCTGACGTTGAGAGACTTTTTAGTAATATGAACATAATCAAAAATAAAAAAGCGTAATAAGATGGATCTACCAATGTTGAGATCACTGCTGATGGTGCGAGCTGGTTTATCTTTAGCTGGAAAATGCTGTCACGATTATGAGATACCAGATAAAGTCGTTCGGCAAATTGGAACTGAATATGCTTATCGTTCTCAAGAAAATGAGCTTGAAAATATTGTCGATAGTTCTTCAGAAGAGAACATTTTTAATCTTTAATTACAAAAATAATAAATAAAAAAATTATAATCTCTGTTATTAGTTGGAGTTGTTATTAGCTTGGAGAGAGCGCTAGTGGTTTTTTAGTGGCTTCAGAGTCGACGCTAGTGGTCCCTGCTCATAACGAAATAACTCTTTATTTTTACATATATGATTAAAAGATCCAAGAAAATTCGAATTACATCGTAATTAGTTTTTTTTATTA
The DNA here is from genome assembly GCF_023373825.1 of Bactrocera dorsalis. Classification (NCBI taxonomy): domain Eukaryota; kingdom Metazoa; phylum Arthropoda; class Insecta; order Diptera; family Tephritidae; genus Bactrocera; species Bactrocera dorsalis. Next base: position 16,916,675 of record NC_064306.1, on the reverse strand, counting down.
TACGAAACGTCGGATTCTTGTGTTGTAAGGTGTATTTATTATTTTTTTTGAGCAGAATTTAGCAAGACAACATCTAATCTAACATATCCACATTCTGAACTTATATTACGAGTGCAATATAACAACAAATAATGCCATTTTCTAATCTATTCGCCAACTGCAAAATGTATAGCTCATTGTTAGCCTTGACAATGAAAAAAATTCGGAAGACATATCTTGTAGGACTAGATATTTTCTTTACATAATAAAAACATTCAATAACCCGCACACCAAACAGATACATAAATATTTTTAATCATGTGATTGCTAGCACTAAATTCCTCAAAGGAAAATAAAAAAAGGTAACTTATATTCACAGCTTACTGTAAATGAGACACCTTCTACAGATCCTGTAGCGAAGCATCTGTCGCCAGCATTACATGCTCCACTCAAAATTTGATGACAATTCATTTTTCTCGTATTTTAAAACATATTTAATAACAAGTATATGTTACAATTCACCAATTTTGACAATGACGAATTTAATCAATTAATGTTATTTTTCACAAACGATAAAATATCTAGCTATGGAACTCAAAACTCATAATCGATTAAAATTAGATAGCATATGAAATGTGAGGAAAATTGCGCATAACAACTAATTGCTGTGAGTAGCAATTTATAGCACAATTCTGTATGCAGTCTCCATCACTATTTGAGACATTTTGAGGTAAAGTCTCAATTTGTGACTATTCACATCAAAGTCTCTAGTCTTACCGCGCGATTCTGGGCAAGATTAAGACTCTCTTGGCCCCGCGATTTGAGGGTATAAACGGAAAGAGAAGGTGCTCAGGATAAAAAAATGTACACATATACCCTCCTCAGACTTATAGTTTTCGAGATATTTGTATTTAAAATTTCACAATGCTATATACAATTCACTCTCATAGTAAAGGTATTCTCTTGCTCTTGCAAGATTGCATATTGCAAAAATACTATACCGAAATATACAAGGGCACGAGAGCACCCATTGCAGATTATAATGATATATAAACGGCTGATTCGGTCAATTATTGTGAATGACTATTATGCATGGCTATTGTAAATTGGCGCACCTTCTGCATACATTTTTAACAAAAAAAAACTGTAACAAATCTTTATAATTTAAATAAAAATTATAAAATCTATTTATAACTAACCTTCCTCAACAATTTGACGACGTAATATGTCTTCATGTAAAATGTCAGCTAAAACAGGGTTGCAATTATATTTTTGCGTGACATTGCACGCAATTATTCTTATTTGTAGTTCATATCTTTTCAAGAGCGTATTGACGCGTCAAGTCGATGGAATTTATTAAGTTAAAATTGTAAAGCTGCTACCGTTTATTAATATGTGTGACTTTTTTATATGGGAGGATGGAGTCATGTGTAGAAGTTCACGCAAGTGAGGAAAGTTCTCTGATCGCCATTCACTTGGGATGGGCCAGAAACGATTCCTTTTGCATATGGCTCAAGCAGCTCACGACTTCCGGTCTTTGACCAAGTATCCTCTGGGTAGCCTAAGAACATCCGTTTGAAGGTGAGCTAAAGTGAGAAGGCGAAATATCCCCTACACAGGGATGTGCGCTGGGCTTGGGACCCACCACGTAAAAAATACCCCCAATGAATGAAAACCACCAACAGCCTCGGATGAGAGACCCCCCTTTTGACGACGACCATGGTAAACGAAATAAGGACTACGAATTGAGGGCATGCACCTGGAATGTACGGTTCTTTAATTGGGAAGGTGCCGCTGATCAGCTGGTTTATGTTCTCACGAAAATAAAGTCTGACATCACCGAAAAAATTGCCGCCGGCAAAAAATCCCGCCACAATTGTGTGCAATTTCACGTATATCAATGCGATCTATTTTTGACAGTGTGAACTAAACCGTAGTGATGACCGAAATTGCGATTTTTCAATACCTGTGTTTTAAGTAAATGCTATTTTCAAATCAGTGTAACCTTATATTACTATTGTGATCGCAAGTAGAACAATAAAAATATGAAAAAATGTTTACCCAATATTTGGTTTTTAAATTCATCACATAAGCTTTCATATTTGGTTTTAACAATAAATAAATGTTAAATTTAAATTAAAAAATTTTGTAAGGAGTTGCAACTTCTGATTACATGTCAAACGACTAATCTTCTATACCTAAAACATGTTTTTAACAATTACATATGTTATTGCAAGTAACCCTACTAATCTTCATTGTTAAAAAATCGCAGTTTTTTGTGAACTGCTATCACAATTGCTATGCTCATAATCGAACTGCTATCACAATTCACAGTATGGAAGTACTATCGCATTTCACAGAATTCACAGAACTGCTATTTACAAAAAGTGATTGCAGTTGCGATTTGCGATTTTTCAATCACAATTCACAAAATACATTTCAGTTTCTTGAAATGAAATGATATACATATATATTTTTAAAATTCTTATCATAGTGTGCACATTTAAAATTGGTTCCGAATAACCGCTTTAATGGGTAAATCTTTCAGATATGTAACCATGGAATGTTTTCTTAAGATATATTTTGTGCATCTGTTTTCTTGCTGGGTTATTAAAATATGTTGATCGTTGTGTCTAAATCGATTATAATGTGAGAGTCGAAGTTGTAAAATATCGACACTTATTTAACATCTTGGCCGTGGATGTTTGTGTAAATTAAACTTTTGTAAGAGATTTAGTGTTGTGCCAGATATATTGTTTCGAAAAAGATTAATATAAAATGGCAGATTTCTTGGATTCGGAAGCTGAAGAATCCGAGGTAACAATATCCTCTATGTTTATATACAGATAAACGAAAACCTTACTTATTATTTTAGGAGGAGGAGGAATTAGACACCAATGAGAGGAAAAAATTAAAGAAGCTAAAAGCTCTTGCTGACAGTAGTGAAGAAGATGACGAAGGTATGTTAATAATGTGTTTTATATATTAATCAATGTGTAAAGTTTGTTTTGAGTCAAACGCTTTTGGTCGAACTTTCTTAACTTCAATGTGTTACTTTACTTGCCAACAAGATGTACGTAATTACAAATGAATGCTTAAAACACGTTTTCTAATATAGCTATGCCTTAACGCGTTAAAAACCAAAAATATAATGTAGTTTTTATATATTATGCACGTATAATTTGTATTGCGTTAATAAGCGCCATAAATATTGGGGAAACTTTAGTATACGATCCCACGATTTCAGGGTTAAAAGTGGTATGGTTGGATAGAGCTGCTGCTCCAGATTAAGAAAATATATAATTGTTGCCGCCGCAAACTTATGGTTTTCGAGATATTTGCATTTAAAGTTGAAAATTTTGCAAATTTTATCTTGCAATTTCTCGATTTCTAGTAATTATTTATTTCATATTATGCACTTTTTATGCACTTATACTTTATTACATTGTTTCTACATATTTACTTTTTTAGTAATTATTTAGTTATTTGCTTAAAATAAGCATTTTATATTTTACACAATTTTCATTTCATGCACAATAACAAAAGTATTCCGTGTTGACAGATAATAAGTGTTGCCATAATTACACATTTATCAAACGAATAAAAATGAATAAAAAATAGGACTATACCCCAAATACATAAATCATTGCCCTTTTTCTTGATATATCAAAATTTTTGATACACCCCGGTGTTGGATCGGCCAGGGTTATTTTTTTGAAGCGCGGCCGAAGGCCGCCAACGCGAAAAGGAGTTTTACTTAAAAAAACCTGATGCAACCCGGTGTTGGATCGGCCAGGGTTATTTTTTTGAAGCGCGGCCGAAGGCCGCCAACGCGAAAAGGAGTTTTAATTAAAAAAAACCTGATACACCCCGGTGTTGGATCGGCCAGAGTTATTTTTTTTTGAAGTGCGGCCGAAGGCCGCCAACGCAAAAAGGACTTTTACTCAAAAAAACCTGACATACCCCGGTGTTGGATCGACCAGGGCCATTTTTTTCGAAGCGCGGCCGAAGGCCGCCAATGCAGAAATAAGTGGGACGCGAATGGACTAATGTTTACCCTGTTTTACCTTTGTTGTATTGCAAATAATCATTATGATCCTTTTATTAAATTATTAGATTAAACATACTTATAAGCCTTAAAACTTTTTTTATTACAATGGAAAATTTATTTCAGATGGTATTTGTTTTCTGTGTTTGAGTTTTTATATCCATTCTTATTCATTTGATAAATGTGTAATTATGGCAACACTTAATATCTGTAAACACGGAATACTTTTGTTATTGTGCATAGAATGAAAATTGTGTAAAATATAAAATGCTTATTTTAAGCAAATAACTAAATAATTACTAAAAAAATAAATATGTAGAAACAATGTAATAAAGTATAAGTGCATAAAAAGTGCATAATATGAAATAAATAATTACTAGAAAATTTACTAGAATAAAATTTGCAAAATTTTCAACTTTAAATGCAAATATCTCGAAAACTATAAGTTTGCGGCGGCAATAATTATATATTTTCTTAATCTGGAGCAGCAGCTCTATCCAACCATACCACTTTTAACCCTGAAATCGTGGGATCGTATACTAAAGTTTCCCCTTGTTCCTATTTTGCCCTCCGCAAATTTCGCTAAAAACGTGATCTAAGCAGCCGGCTAACCAGCCAATCAAATTCAGTTATTACTAACGGTTTAAGTGAATAAAAATGTCAAATTAAAATGACCTTTAATTGTATGGCAAAAGGTTGTTAGTTGGAAGAAAGAAATAAATCCATGATTTATTCCCTTCTTCCAACTTACATTTTTTTTTGGCCGCTAGTACTCGTATTACAATGGCGTTTGACCTTTTTATTTCTTTTTTCAACCTGACGCTTAGATTTACGATTGAAAAGAGCTAATATGAGTGAAAATCTATTTCGTTAAAAACGGCTTTTATTCCCTTCTTCCAATTGGTGGTTCAATTGTAAATTATATTACAAATCAACAAAAAACATATATCTGATAACAAAATATGATATATACGTTTTTCTGGAAGACCTTTATCCGTATCCATCCTACTAATTTTTAATTAATAAAATATATCATTAAAAATGTCGATAATAATAACATACGTTTATAAGGAATGATACGAAAACTTTAGTATACCGTCCCAGGATTTCGGGAATAAAATGGGTATGGTCGGATAGAGGAGGTTTTCTAGATCAAGAACATATAGCCGCAGGAAACTTATAGTTTTCGAGATATTTGTGTTTAAAAATTGAAAATTACCACTATTTGAATTAAAAATTTGTATGATTTTAAATTAATTTTGCACTTATATTTTTAATTTTTAAGTTCACTAATGCTTCAATAAACCATTTTTACACATTTTTTACATTATATAGCTCAAAAATAGTTTTATGTCAATATTAAACTTATTGTTCAAATCTATTTATCTATAATTATTGACATCTTTTGTAAATGAACTAAAAGAAATAAAGAAAATAGATTATACTCAAAACCAAAAGAATTTTTGCAGTTGTCTATCGCAAAAAATCTTTTTATTACCCGCCAATAGGGTATGTCAACTTCTTTTTGCGTTGGCGGCCCTTGGCCACGCTTCAACAAAATAACCCTGGTCGGTCCAACACCGGGGCTTATAAAGTTTTTATCGAGTTAAATTCCTTTTTGTTAATCTTCTTTTCTATTGTATTTTCGTTAGTTTGTTCAAATATAATATATTAGTATGTTAACACTTATTATTTGACTGTTTGTAGCTTTTTCGTCCATAATTTTCAACATATTCGGAATGACCACGAGCCGTTTTAGAAATATCGTATTGATCCTAAACTGATCTGAGCTCGACGTAAAATAGTTGTAAAATATAGCCTATAGTTTTGATTTTTCAAGTTATTCCCTGCATACGTTGGTTTCATCCATACAAAGCTTCAGCGTAATTTGTATACATGATTCGGTGTAAATTTCGTCAGTTGTGATCGAATCGACCATCATAGTCGGGATACTCGCGAGGAAGCTTATTCGATTTAGAATAGCATCACCCGATTTCGGGGTTAAGATGGGTATGTACGGATAGAGGAGGACAGTTCAAATGTGTTCTCTTTAAGAAAATTTTTCGATTTTTTGGTCACGCGATATTTTATTTGAATGTTTGGCACAACTGCACAACTTTTTTAATACACAATCAAAATACGATTATAACAGAACAGTGTTCAACCCAATTTCAAAAAAAAAAATATTAATTTCTCAATGCCTGCTAGACCTAGAAGATATTTTTTGTTTAAATTTTTTTTTGTTTTAAATGGTGGTGCGCTTTAATACCCGCAAGTCTACGTATGTATGTAGTGCATTTATCTAACTATTTTCACAAACATCTTTTATTTAAATTCAAAATATACATATTTATTTTTTGTTGTAAATCAAAATCTAAATGGTTTATGATTCTATGTGTATGTAATTTTATTTTCTTTTTAGACGATGAAGAGCGGTTACGTGAAGAATTGAAGGATTTGATCGATGATAATCCCATTGAAGAAGAGGCTAGTGATGGAGAATATTCTGATACAGGATCAAAAAAGAGAAAAAAACATGATGATGAATTAGACGATCGATTGGAAGATGATGACTATGACTTAATTGAGGAGAATTTAGGTGTAAAAGTTGAAAGAAAGGTAATGATTTTTAGCTTTTTATACTCTATTTAGGTTATTTGCAAAAATCTGTACCTTTATATTTTTTATGAATACTTGGTTTTTTAAGTTTAAAATTCTTATCATATTGCTCTCGCAACGTAATATTATTCTTTCACTGTACAAATAAGATACCATTGTATGTATATATGAATGAAAACTTTTTACAAAAAAACACGGCAACTAAATAATAGTACACAATCTACCATAACTTTTCGAGTCCCCGATTATCGAATATATTGACCCTATGGCCTATAGTTCATTTTGTACTTAAGAGAATGGGAAAACTTTTATTATTGAAATTCAGTGGGTATATTTTCTGTTAAGGGGCACACTATCCTTGTTGTGAACATTGAAAGATTCGAGTCAATACTTCCCATAGCTCCCATATATCTAACAAATATGTTGGTCAATATACATATGTATGAGTTATCTGAATGAAATTCTGCAAGCATCTCTTTCTAATAACAATGAATATTGCTGAAATAGATAATTTCGGGTAAATAATTTCGCACAACCGATTCCCATTATGTCTTACATATTGGTCATTATGTGAGGTATCGTACTGAATGTCAACGAGCATATTTTTCTGGTAGATTAGTTTAGACTAGGTAAATAAATGAGGATTGCACCGCGACCTAGGGTCTATTGTGCACTCTCCTAACTCACAACGTCTCAACCAGCCCCAGCAAATTGATGAATTCCAATATACTGCTAGGTGCTATTGAGACGATTTGATCCCTATTTGGAAACATGGATCCAAGGGTCTTAGTCCTGATTGATACAGATTGCTGTGCAATCAATTAGCAGGTGTTCTGGACTTTCAGACTTCAAGTCACAGAACCGGCAATTTACGCAACAAGCTTGGCCCATGTTGAATAAGTGCTTCTTGAGCTTGCAATGGGCAGTGTAGAAGGCGACCAGTAACCTTACTTTATCCCTTGGGAGATTGATTACATATTTAAACCTTTTGAAGTTGTAACCATTCATGAGAAACTTTGCGTGGCGCAAGCCTGGAAGTTGTTGCCAATGTCTCTCCCTACCTACCGCTTCATCCTTGCGGAGCAATTCCTTTGTGGTGTGCGGTCCTACCATGTTGGTGGATGCTGCAGAGCGGGCAAGCTCATCAGTCAGTTCATTTCCGGCGATATCTTTGTGACCTAGCAACCAAAAAAGGTGCACTTGTTTACATTCTGCCAGAGTATTCAGCCGTTCTATACACTCCTGCACCAATAGTGATTTTCTCTCGTATGACGAGATCGCTTTGAGTGCCGCTTGGCTATCGCTTGGTATAGCTATACGTTAGTTGCGATAGCTGCGTAGGAGGTTTAACTCTACGCACCGACTTATAGCAACCTACCTCTGCTTGGAATATGCTCGGAAACCTACCCATAGGTATGGAGAGTTTTGAACGTGGTCCTCCGACTCCTTGTACTATCCCCGAGTAGTATCGTAGCTCGGGAGCGTAGCCGCTCCATTCGTCTTTTCTGCTGAGGGTGATCTTAAACTTCTTAGTGAAGTTCACCATTTTGGTAATGCTATCCCTGGGAAGAAGAGCCAGTGGTATGACGTCACTTAGCTCTTCCATAAGTTGGGACGATATTTCTTTACCTTTGCCAGTCCCCTCTGCTGCCATTTGAAGCAGAGTGTGCTTGGCGACTTGACCAATTACTAGGTGTAGCGGGGTGAGTTCCAGCAAGGCTTCAAGTGTCGTTGTCGGGCATGTGCGCATAGCTCCTGACATGCAGACGCAGGCGAGACTGCTCCAAAAGTGATAATTGATCGCACTACCATGGTGTACAACCATCTGATAATCCTTGGACTTACCGGCCAGTGGATTGTACACCATCAGTGCCTTTGTGTCTTTGACCATGGTCAGGTCAACATGCTGTTTCCATCACAACGTGGAATCCAGCATGAGACCCAAGTATTTTACTTTCTCCTCCGCATTGGTCGCATAAGTACCATCACATTTCTTAATCGCTAAATCTGTTTTCGCCTCCCCCTTGGTCAGATCTTTGTGCAGCCTAGCTGCTTCTGGTGTTAAGGAGACGTTCTCACAGAAATCCTTAAAATTATCCTGCTTATCAATCCCCGTTAGGATGGTAAGGGTTATCTGTGTTGTCGTCGACGTCATCTAACGGGGTCGGACCAAAGGTGTTAGATGGGTGGGTGTGGTAGGGCATGCAAAGAGGTCGTCAGTGTCATGCGGAGACTCGTTGCATGCAGGACATACATTGGGTATGGTATGTCAGGGTCTATTCTGGATAAGTAGAAGTTTAACCTTCTACAATATCCAGAACTAAGTTACACTAGAGTCACTCGCGTATCTCGCGGCCCACGACAGCCGGTTCTACGCACCGGAATTGACTCGGATTTCTTCCGGCCAAGGGCTGTTATTTCGGCGATCTAACCCCGTTTGGATCGGTGACTGTTAATTTGTGTTTGTCGTCATTGGAGCAATACCTTACAGCAGGGTTGCTCCGTATCCTCCTGACTCGTGCTGGCATTAATTCCAACCCGTGTCTGGAGGAATTTTTCTGCTGCGTTTGCGCAAAAAAGCTCCATCCAAACTCCACCTCGGTCGGGGTAATACATGCAATGAATGGAGCCATCTTAAGTCCTGCTCAGACCTTAAGACTCACAGGGAGTGGACCACGAGTTACGTGGCCCCATGTTGCCTACGCAATACTACGACACTAGGCTCTACGGCTGTGCAATCTGCCCTGCGCCGCCACTCACCCCTAGTGGCCAACAGAGATCCTCCACGGTCCCCAGGAGCTCAAAAAGGCAACATAGCTCCCACTCTGACTTGTACCCCTTAGTTCCGAGAAATTTCTAGATCGCCAGGGGCAGTTGCGTCCTTTGGTGATCGTCTTTAGGGGGCAGCTGCAGTGATACGCGTTTGTGAGCGCAGATAGCCTGCTCTCCAGTCCCAGGGCCGTTGTAGCTCTGACCGACTTCCCGTCCCCTTGTGTTTTTGGGGATAGGTTTAGGGGCATTCGCATGACCTCCACCCCTAGCCCAAATCTCAAGATCTTGTGGTCTGACAGTGAGGGTTCTGACGACACCCTCCGACATGAGTTCGTGACTCAGGGTGATGTCCAGCACTTCCCTCCTGTTGCTCGTGACCTCTCCTTTATAGACCCACGGCTCCTGTATTAACAGGATGCCCAGGTTATCCGCCGAGAACCTGATCACGATTACAGCGGATGATGGCGCCGCGTGATGCAGGTTCACCTTGGCTACTTCCATACTCGGTTCAATGAGGAAATGGTCCTTATCTGCTTCGTCCCTCGCAGTACCAACTAGGTCCTCAAGTTCCTCCAGGAGCTCCTGGGTAGAGGGTAGCACCCCCTCTCCCACAGTCGGCTCCACCGCTGGGACTTCCACTGTGGCCTCCGCAGTTGCAACCTGCTCGGCCGACCTGGTGCTGGGACGTACCTGCATCTTCTCGTCTTCCTTTTCGGTAGTCTTCGGTTTGTAGGGCCTCATGACTACCGTGCTAAACCGATAGCTCAGACGGAAGCCCTCCTTCCGGACGAATTTGTAGGGCTCGTCGTCCATGCACAAGTTCAACCTCCATCCGGAACCATCAATTTTGCTATCGACCACTCGCCAGGCCGAGGTATTGATCTCTCTGTTTTGGTTCCTGACGAGCCCTAAGGCAATCGGGATGTCCTTCCCCCTCCTGACGCAAAGAATTGGGCCTTCCCAGCCCGCTAGCTTGGGAGCGATCTCCCGAGTCAGTAGACACTTGCTTCGTCTTGCAGTCGATCGGCATGAACCCGCCCTTGAAGTATACCCCATGGAAGGCTAGCGGGTCCTTACAACCCCTGTACACCTCTTCCATGAGAAGATCTTGAGCTCAGAGGCAGCACAGCCATCCGTATACCTTTCAAGGCATCCGCTTATCTGCGCTGTCTCTCAGCTACCCGAGGTGGATTCGGTGCGGAGAGTTGGCCTCCAGTTACCTGGGTGTAATTGCCCCGTTGCTTTGGAGTTTGGTGTCTCCTGTGGCGTGATTTGGCTGCCGTCTTTATGCTACGTCCTAACGGTTGGATTTGCGTTGACAGGTACACCACCCCGAACCCCGCTGCTCCTTTTACTGCTGGATGCGGTATTTGCGCCTTTACGCACCTTCGAGACCGGGGAGGCACTATCGCCTCTGACCCTGTTCCTCCTTTCGGCTTCCTCAAGCGGCCCACTCACGACAAATTTGTTTGTCAAATCTGTTTTTTGTCGTGAGTGGGCATGTTGTCAAACGGATTGAAGGTTTGACAAATTTCAAATACTAACAACCGATTTGTGGATTCATTTGTCGTGAGTGGCGTGGTTTGCAAACATTTGGTCAGTTGGTTGAAATTTTTGTAGAGTAAACATCAGCGGATAAAAAAATGGCAAGCGTGAGCAAAAATTTTTTGGAAGAGTTTATTGAATTATTTAAAAATGAACCGGCCTTATGGCAATGCAAAAGTGAAAATTATAAGAATAAATGCCAAAAAGATAAGTCGTGAAAAAATTTACTTTCGAAATATAAAGAAATTGATAAGGATGCGACAATTGACGCAGTGAAAAAAAAAGTGAATTGTTTACGCACTGCATATAGACGTGAATTGGTGAAGGTACGCAAGAGCGAAAAGTCTGGGGCAGGTGCTGGGGAAATATATGTACCAAATCTATGGTACTTCAATAAGTTGGAATTTTTGGGTGACCAAGAGATGCAAACAGATGGATTTTGCTCATTCGACGAATCTATCGATATTGAAAAAGTAAGCACATACTCGTAGATCATGAGAAGCAATAATTCTTTATTTTGAGAAAAATTGGAGTTATTACAAAAGTTGATTGAGCTTATACAAATTTATTCTGCCAAGGCACTGCACCAACAGTACTAAAGTAATTACAAAATTTATCGCGAACATGCTTGGCGTTGTTGGAAGAGTTGGTACACTTTGTCGGCTCCAAATCTGTCAAATAGTCATTTGTAATAATCCCAGTATCCATTTCGTTGGAGTTTCTCAAATAAATTGACTCATTTTTTACTTTTAAATAATTGTGTAAATAGCAACAGGCAGTTGCAATTAATGTGACTTTTTCTGGATTCAACATTATATCAGTGTGAAATACTCGAAAACGGCTGGCTAAAATGCCAAATGCGTTTTCTACAATACGTCGAGCTCTAGAAAGTCGGTAGTTAAAGATTTGCTGTTCGATCGATAAATTAGAGCGGCTGTACGGTTTTATTAGATTTTTCAAGAGAGGAAATGCATCATCCCCTACGAATACGAATGGAAATATATCGTCGGACAGTGGTAGCTTTTCCGGCTCAGATAAACATAGAAGCCCTTCATCATATAAATACTTCAACTTGGATTGCGCGAAAACACCTGCATCTAATGCTCTGTCTTTTGTTCCCACTTCCACTGATATGAATTCGTAGTTTGCATTGACCGCCGCCATCATCACAATACTAAAACTCTTCTTATAATTAAAATAGAAAGACCCAGATTTTGACGGTTTTTTTAATGTGCACATGCTTGCCGTCGATGGCCCCAATGCAATTGTTAAAATTCCACTTTTTCTCAAAATCATCAGAAATTACTTTCCATTCTTCTGCATTACTTGGAATCTGGAATATTAAAGGGAATTTATTATAATCTTTCAGCCCTCTCATTAAAAAAAAAACGAAAATATGATGGCTCGGAATTTTTGGAAAAAGCTGTTGCACATTTGGACAAAATGAATAAACCGTCGAAAAGGGATGAATCAGACGTTTTTGCAGGATGGTCCATGTTATATCCCAAAATGAACGAACAACAAAAAAATTTTGCCAAGCGCATAATTGACGACACTCTAATGCACGGTCAGCTGAATCATCTTTCCTTTTCGAGCAGCCTTAACCTTGGAATGCAGCCATTGAGGTATCCTGTTGTTCAAAGATTTGCAAACTCAACTCCAACTAACGAATCAAGCTTTTCGTCTTTGCTACTTAGTTTGCAAATGCTTCCATCCGAGGAAATTTTTCCAGAACATCAATCTGTGAGAGTTATATCTCAGGAAATAATAACTCCAACAAACTCGTTCCAACAGCGATAACAAAGAATATAAATAATATTATTTTTTACATACCGTAATAAACGATTTTAATGATGAAATTATTGCTATGCACGTCTCAATTGTTATTCTGCCTAAAGATTGTGGGGAAATCTTTGTTAAGAATTTGAGATCCTCAAAACTTTGTCCAGTTGTGAGGAACCTCAATGTTGCGGAGAGTCTTTCATTTGCTGTAATCGCTTCACGCATTCCTGTGTCTTCCTTTTTTATTACAGGAGTGACTGCAGTAAAGAGGTCCATATACGTTTTGGAATCCATCTTGAGGAAGTTTTTAAAATCGTCAGAAGCAGTCAGCTCCATTGAATTTAATAGTTTTACATGTGAGTGGTTATATCTCTCACATAACCACTCTTTCATCCATTCTTTCTTCATTATTTTTTTATTTTTTTGCATTTGGCTTTTTTCGCTTCATGCACTGGTGTATTACTAGCAGCGCAATTACATCATCCGCGTTATATTCAGACATGTTCACTCCGCGAAGCACACAATGGAAATAAAGTTTGTCAAATCGGTTTGTCGTGAGTGCTCTACCGTCTTCAAACAGATTTGTCAAACAAATTTGTCGTGAGTGGGCCGCTTCAGGAGTTCTTCCCTCCTGGAGGTGCCTAAGGTACCATTTTAAGCTGGCACCGCTCGCACCCTTCCTACGAGGGTCATCATTCCCATCTAGACGACGTGCTGGTGGTAGAAGGGTCAGTCTTCCCCTGTGCCTCCTCCTCCTCAAACAACACTCGCTCATCAGGTGATAGGGCGTCCAGGAAACTAAATTTGCGTTTAGCCCCTGAGCCTCCCTTGCCTGCAACAGTACCGCTGTTGTTTCCGTTGTCCATTGTCGTCTGCGTTGGTCGTAGTTGTATTTTTGGCTCAACGAGGTGAGCTGTCGGGTCTATGTATTTTAAGAGGAACTCAAAGGTCCGCCGCGCCAGAGCCTCATGACGCGGTAAGGCCACCGTTACTTCCCAATTCGGCCCGGTGTTGGGAAGACTCCGTTAGAATACAGCTGAATTTACCTCCTGGCTGCAAATCATCCAATGGGCACGGGAGCCGCATAACACCCTGGATTAGGAGGTATAATGTCGTAATAAAGTGGAATAAAATCGGGTCAACACTACCACCTTGTAGAATGTGGTTTAGCAATGAATATGAATGAAATCAGTCTAGACCGTGGTCAAAATCCTTAATCCCTTATAAAACCATTTTCGTTTCTCCTTCATACCCCTTATATATAAAATTGTGCGGCTTCGATCACATACACATACATATGTATATCATTTAAGTTAATTATTTTAAATTTATCATATCTAAGTGAATCTAAGACCCAACTATAATATAAGTTAATAAGAAACGAAATATGACTGTTCTCAATACTCTCCCAGCATATTTAAATAAATATACACTGGTGGTCTTAGCTTTGACGCACTTTTTTTTTAATTGTTGTATTTAATCATGCTTGATCTTATTGTCCAAAATGCTTTTCTTATCAAAGTTCGAATCTTGTCCGAAAAATAAATTGTTTTGCGAAAAAATTACTGTACACTCGAAGATTCCGGAAATGTCTATGGCAATCACGTGCGTTTTCGGTTGGCTATTGAAATATACGCACTTTACATTTCTTTATCTTGCGTAAACCATAATTGCTCCAAATTCGACTAAGTCTGCAGCTAAGATTAAGTAATCAGAAATGCAAAACACCTATACCGTTTAAAAATAATAAAAAAACACCTGAATGAACTACGCAAAGAAAAACGACTCGATTCGATTCGCGAAAGAATACATGACGGGGACTGTTCAATCTGGCACTCGACTTAATGATTGGCGTTCGGTTGTCTTTACTGATGAAACACGTTTTAATTTAGATGGTCCTGTTAGCTTTCAATACTATTATCACGTTTTGCGGAACCACAACCGAGAAGGTGGAATCATTATGTGGGGTGCCAACGTTTTATGGAACAATTAACTTGGTTTTTATCGATCAGAAGATGAACATGCGTCTAACCTATTGACCAGCAGTGTATATACCAGGTTGTTCAATAAGTTTTGTCGTCTGATAAGAAAAATACCATTTTATGATTCAAAATACACTTTATTATTCAGTATAATCTCCCTGAACATTAATACACTTGCTCCAACGATCCTCCAATCTGTGGATCCTATGCCTGAAGTGAAAATCCGGAAGGTCTGCAAAATACGCTTCAACTGCCGATATGACCCCTTCATTTGATGAAGCTGAGGGCCAAATCTGGTGAATACGTTGAATGCTCCAACAATTCAAACTTTAATTCATGGATTTTAGCTATTGTCAAAATGCTCGCCGCCGAGACGGTGGATGCTCCGACAATTCGAACTTAAATTCATGGATTTTAGCTATTGTCAAAATGCTTTTGTGATACGGTGCATTGTTGTGATGAAAATGGTTTTTTTTCCTGCATACCGGGTATTTTTCAGGAATTTTTCCTTCAAAAAGGTTGCAATAATATTTAGAATTAATTGTTTTACAAGTTTGCAAGTAATTCACAAATAAGATTCCTCTAGCATCTAAAAAACTTTTGCCTTAACCTTCTTGTTTTGATTCAGGATCATGATGATAGACCATAGTCTCATCCGTAGTGATGAATCGCCGCACAAAATCCACTTTATCCTTTTTAGAACGCTAGGATAGTCACATTCGAATGTGTTTTGTTCCATTGTTTGCAAATGTGGCACCCATTGTGAACACAGCTTTCTAAAACCCAAAATTTCACTTAAAATATGGCTCACACTGCCTAATGATATGTGTAGCGTCTACTAAATCTTTCTCAGTTAATCGACGATCTTCCAAAACCTGTATTTTGGCTATGATTTCTGGTATTGATGCGCTTTTTGGACGTCCTTCACGTGAATCGTCTTCAGGCTTTTACGACCCCGTTAAAATTCAGCTACCCATTTTTCTGATGTTCTAATTGTACATGAACAATCATTATACACTTTTAACATTCGCTCGTGAATCTCTTTTGGTGCTACACCTTCCGAAAGTAATCATTTTATCACTGCAGGATATTAAATCGTTTCCATTGTAAAAAAATACTCTGGCACGACTGAATGCCATTCGACTTCCTTGCAGTGAATGGTGTTCTTGGAGTCAAACCGCCAACCATTGCAGACGAAGAACTCGGGTTGCCGCGAAAATCTAAAGTGACCCTTGCGCAGCTTCTTTCTGGATACTGCAGCAGGTTAAACTCTTATTTGCCCAAAATAGACACCGACATAGCCACCATATATCCAGTCCCCGCATGACACTAACCACCTATTTGCATGCCTACCTAAGCCTACACATCTGACACCCCTCTCCATATGGTCCAACCCCGTCGGAACAGACCGTTACCTGGGCCTACCGTTGGATGACCTCGATGACAACTTCTGTGAACATTACCATCCTAACGGGACAACCAAAGATTCTTTCACGGATGGGCTAAAGAAAGAGGGAAGGTAGGAGATGGAATCTTCTGTTGGAAGCTCTCCATCGACTCTAGATTCAAGCTACCAGACTACTTTTGCTCCGAAGTTCAACTTCCTTCAAAAATGTGCATTCACTCTGATAGCCGAGCGCCTAAACTGAATTTGAGCTCACCGACTATGCGCTCAAAACTAGTTAAGTGCATGACAAAGCTGATTAGCGTACTAGGGGCCTTACCAATTTGATCCGATTGCGAAGCGAATGGGTTTTTTGATGTCCTCTTGCGTTCTATGCCTGGACCTAAGGACTCCCAGTGATCTTAGCAAAGGCAATATCGCCACGGTTGTAGGGGATCTCCATTTAAGCATATGTAGAAAAGCAAACCTTGTAACAATCGAAATTAGGCTATTTTATTTCCAGATTTGCAGTTGGAGAAGTGAGAAGCGAAGGCAGTTATCGTAAGATTAGTTGTATGATTACTCAAATGTTATGACTGCAATTAGTTAAAAAATAACACATAAACGTATTTATATTTATTGCATAAATAATTTTTTTCAGAAACGTTTTAAGCGGCTCCGGCGTATTCAAGAAAGTGATGGCGAAGAAGAGCATGTGGATGAAGGCTTAGCCAGAGAAGCTATTGCTGAACAACTCTTTGATGAAGAAGACGAAGTAGGTATTGTTCTGGAATTGTTTTCCAAGTTGAATTTTTATGGGATTTAATGCATTACCAACACCTAAGTAGATTGTAGAGGTTTATACTATGTTGTGTAAAAAATGTATAGTTTTTGTGCTATAAATTCAAAAATTTATAAGAATTAATTCGTATTTTAAGGTTCGATGTTAATTTTGTCGGAGTAAAATTAAATTTTATCCATTTTTGTGTTAAAAAATTACAACAATTTTTTTCTATTGTTACAATACGGAATGTATTTAAAATAGTGACCTGAAAGCAAGAATTTAATGTTTTAGATAATCTTTTAACCCTTTTAGTGCCGGGTGAAATACAGGTGCCTATGCGAAAAAATCGGCCGCATTTCACAGTTTTACAAGCGTTCGGAAAAATGCTAGTTAAAACGAATCGAAAAACAATATTTACATGATTCAAAAAGCTGCGTATTGTGAGTCAAATACAGAACTAAACAATGGCACTAGTTTTTTTCGAACTCATTTGAAAATTATAAAAAATACAAAGGTAGTAGTAGTAGTAGTAGTAAACCGCTACAAGGCGCGGGCCGATATATCGGCTCCCGGCACTAGAAGGGTTAATATAATGTATTATAAGGACAAAGATTTTAAAACTAGTAAATAATTTTCAAAGTTATTTTTTTCAGTCATTTTGTCTTTTTACACTTACATATACTATCTTGTGTAACATAATGGACTATTATTCCTTGTTAAATTTTCACTTTGGAGATAGTCATATTTATTCAAAACCTCTAGATCCAGTGGAGTCAGCCGAAAGAAAACTCTACGTCAACGTGATTTTAATTCGTCAAAAGAAAGTAAATAGTAAATATTTAGAATTACTTTCATAAACAATTTTGTTTTGATGATGATTTTCAATGGCGGATTTCAATTGCCTTGATAAAAGAGCTGGGATAGGACATTAGGATCGAAGTTTATTCCATTAAGAATAATGAACTAAAATTGGTCTGTTGAAATGCATTACTTAGTATTGTATGTAACCTCTTAGGACTAGCACTGCTTTAAGAGCATAAATAGGTACAATTATAGAAGACTCGCTTTACGAATGGTGTTTGATTTTAAAGATTTAAAGAAATGAACTTTGTCTCGTTATTAATTGATTTTATTTTCTCTAAGGAGTCTGTTTTCTTCTTTTTCATTTTACTTTTTATAAATTTCCTTCTCCTAAATGTTATGTTATTACGTTATGAATTATATAGCTAAAGAAGGTGTAATACGTGCTCGTATTAAGACAATGAGAGATCTTCCTGTATAGTCATGTTTGATAAAGATCTCAAAGCCTGTGTACTAGTTTGTGTTAAATTAAAATCTTATAAATGGTTCATTGAGTCTAGCCCTCAGTATAGTACACCTGTTCAAAATGTCTAAGTACCTAATAATACACAAACCTATGGAATATTGTAATTATTATGCATTATGAATTTATTTTCGGAACAACCGCCTTACGATAATTATTAAAATTACAAAATTTTATGTTTTTAGGCATTTGATATTCATTTAAGCGCACTAATATTCGACTCATAAAAGTTATTCGCATTATAAGAACGTTGATTAAACATATAATTATACATATTTAAAGTGTATTCTAAATTTTCACTTGCAGAACTTGGAAAGGCGGTCTGAACGAAGTCAAAAAGATCATGACACTTATGAAGAGGAAGAAGAATCTGATTCGGATGCAGATGATTTTATTGTCGATGATGAAGGACGTCCGATTGCGGAGAAAAAGAAAAAGCGAAGACCGATCTTTACTGACGCGTATGTAAACAATAAACACAGAATTAATAGAAATATAATTTACACGATCGTATAAATCAAACTCAGTGGGAAGTAAATGGTTTCAAACCCAATATCTGAAACTGAAAAATAATTTTAAAAATTTGTTGAACACTTTTTATATTAAAATATAGAATATCTAGTATATTTGTCATACAAATTTTTCATATATATATTTAAATTATTTATATATACATATATTTTTTTCAATGTTTAAGTAATTATTTAATGTTTTGTTATATCCATAGATCATTGCAAGAAGGTCAGGACATTTTTGGAGTTGATTTTGATTACGATGACTTTGCAAAATATGACGAAGATGAATATGAAGATGAATCGGAAGGCGAGGAATACGATGAAGATATTCCTGAAGAAGATCGAAGCAAAAGTAAAAAGAAACCGCCCAAAAAAAAAGTTTCCAAGAAAACTATATTCGATCTATATGAACCAAGTGAACTCAAGCGTGGTCACTTCACTGATTTGGATAACGACATCCGAAAGACTGACATACCAGAAAGAATGCAGTTAAGACAAGTTCCGGTAACGCCTGTTGCAGAGGGCTCATCTGAATTAGACGATGAAGCAGAGTGGATTTATAAACAGGCGTTTTGCAAGCCAACGGTCTCACAACAAGAATCTTTGGACGCAAGTCGTGACAAACATAAGAAACCAATCAGTGCTGTCGGAAAAATTAAGCAAACCTTGGAATTTATTAGAAATCAACAATTGGAGGTACCATTCATAGCTTTTTATAGGAAAGAATATGTAAAACCGGAACTAAGTTGTGAAGATTTGTGGAAGATATATTATTATGATGAACGTTGGTGTCAACTTTATAGTAGGAAGAAAAAATTAAAACTGTTATTTGAAAAAATGCGTGACTTTCAAAGATCGAGTATAGATACAAAGGGTGACAATCCCACGACCAGCGATTTCCGAATATTTTTAGATGAGGATTTAGAGAGGTTAAAGGAAGTACAGACAATGGAGGAATTAAAAGATGTTCATATGCATTTTTTGCTGCATTATTCACATGAAATACCTAAAATGCAAGAACAAATTAAAAAAATAGAAAGAGAACGAAAACGACTTGCTAGAGAAGAACTTCGCCAAAGTCAACAAGATGGCGAAGATATGGTTGCAGATTTTGAGGAAGAGGTTGAGGAAGGAGAAGAACAATTAAAACAAGCAAAGGATTCAGGTCCTTATGCAATGTGTCGTAAAGCAGGCATATGTGGATTTGCCAAAAGATTTGGATTAACACCGGAACATTATGCAGAAAATTTAAGAGACAGCTATCAACGCCATGAAGTGGAGCAGGAAACAGCTGCTCCACTCGATATTGCTAAGCAATATTTATGTCCAAAATTTATAACTGTTGAAGAAGTTGTACATGCTGCTAAATTCGTTGTTGCTCGACAACTCTCTAGAGAACCTCTCCTTAAAAAGTCTGTTCGAGAAGTTTTTTTTGAACGTGCTAAAATAGATATCCAGCCCACCAAAAAGGGGTTGAAAGAAATTGATGAAAACCACCCCTGTTATACCATGAAATACTTAGCGAAAAAGCCTGTAAAGGATTTAGTTGGAGACCAATTTTTGAGACTTTCTATGGCCGAAGAAGATAAGTTAATTGAAATAACAATTTCTGATCATATAGATGGTAATACTTCAAATTCGTATATTGATGAAGCTAAACAACTTTATCAGCGTGATGAATTTTCAAAAGTGGTCCAAGAATGGAACTCGTTACGAGCCGAATGCGTTGAGCTTGCATTAAAAATTATGGTTATTCCAGAATTACGTAAAGAATTGAAAACAGTACTTCTAAATGAAGCGAAACAGTTTGTTTTGAAATCTTGCTGTATGAAACTAGCGAACTGGTTGAAAGTGGCACCATATCGCCCTGACATTGCTGATGAATATATGTATGACGATTGGAGTTATAATAAAGGAATCAGAGCGATGGGTATAGCATATGTCCCAGATTATTCCCAGGCTGCATTTTGTGCTATAACAACAGTTGAAGGCGATGTTAGCGATTATCTTCGATTACCACATATTTTAAAACGCAAGAATTCATATCGTCCCGATGAAAAAAATTTTAAAATATCGGATTTAAAAAATTTGAAAGAATTTATCCAAAATAAAAAGCCCCATATTATTGCAATTGGGGGTGAGTCCAGAGAAGCCCAGATGTTAAAAAACGACGTGCAGGAATTAATTAAAGAACTATCCGAAGAGGATCAATTTCCCATGATTGCTGTGGAAATAGTTGACAATGAACTGGCTAAGATTTATGCAAATTCTAAAAAAGGAGCTTCTGATTTTAAAGAATATCCAGATTTATTAAAACAAGCAGTATCAATAGCAAGAAAAATGCAGGATCCGCTTGTTGAATATTCGCAATTGTGCAGCGCTGATGAAGAAATACTGTGCTTGCGATATCATACATTGCAAGAGCAATTAGCAAAAGAAGATATGTTAGAATACTTGTATATAGAATTTATAAATCGTACAAATGAAGTTGGATTAGATATAAATTTAACAGTTCAAAACTCTTATACCCAAAACTTAGTGCAATTTATTTGTGGATTGGGTCCACGAAAGGGACAAGCGTTAATAAAATTACTGAAACAGTCCAATCAAAGGTTGGAAAATCGTACTCAATTGGTGACTTTGTGTCATTTAGGACCAAAAGTATTTATAAATTGTTCGGGTTTTATTAAAATAGATACAAGTTCACTTGGTGATAGTACAGAAGCCTATGTTGAAGTTTTGGATGGTTCAAGAATACATCCGGAAACATATGAATGGGCCAGAAAAATGGCTATCGATGCAATGGAGTATGATGATGAAGAAGCTAATCCTGCAGGCGCTTTAGAGGAAATTCTTGAATCTCCGGAAAGACTTAAAGATCTTGATTTAGATGCATTTGCTGTGGAGTTAGAAAGACAAGGATTTGGAAATAAAAGTATAACTCTGTATGACATTCGTACAGAACTAAATGCTTTATATAAAGACTTGAGAACACCTTATCGATCTGCAAATTCTGAGGAGTTGTTCGATATGCTAACCAAGGAAACACCTGAGTCATTTTATGTTGGGAAAATGGTGCTGGCTACGGTTTCAGGAATATCTCACAAAAAACCCCAAGGGGATCAACTTGATCAAGCCAATCCCGTAAGAAATGACGAAACTGGGCATTGGCAATGCCCGTTCTGTTTAAAGGACGACTTCCCCGAACTATCCGAGGTATGGAATCATTTTGATGCAGGTGCTTGCCCTGGACAAGCTACTGGTGTTAAACTGCGGTTAGATAATGGGCTTTCTGGATTCATCCACATCAAAAACCTATCAGACAAACATGTATTGAATCCGGAGGATCGAGTTCAAATTGGGCAAGCAATACATGTACGTATCATTAAAATTGATGTAGAAAGGTTTTCCGTCGATTGCTCCTCAAAAAGCTCTGACTTGATGGATAAAAATCATGAGTGGCGACCTCGTAAAGATGCGTTTTATGACTATGAAAAGGAAGAAAAGGACAACCGAAAAGAAAATGAGCAGAAACAAGTGAGATCAAAGCAGCAATACGTAAAACGTGTTATTATTCATCCATCATTCCACAACAAATCATATGCAGAAGTTGTTAAAATTATGGAAAATATGGACCAAGGAGAAGTTATTGTACGGCCATCTAGTAAGGGATCAGATCATTTAACTGTAACATGGAAAGTTACCTCGGGAATTTATCAACACATAGATGTTCGAGAAGAAGGGAAGGAAAATGCTTTCAGTTTGGGCCAAAGCCTATGGATTGGAAATGAAGAATTTGAAGATCTAGATGAAATTATTGCCAGACATGTAAACCCCATGGCTGCATGTGCGCGAGAACTTCTTACCTATAAATATTATAGAGACACAGGTGGTGGCCACAAAGATAAAATGGAAGAATTGCTGAAAGAAGAAAAAACTAAAGACCCTAAAAAAATACATTACTTTATATCAGCATCGAAATCTTATCCCGGAAAATTTTTATTGTCGTATTTGCCTAAAACTAAGTGCAGACACGAATACGTCACTGTTGTACCGGAAGGCTTTCGTTTTAGAGGTCAAATATTTGACTCACTGAATTCTCTTCTAAAATGGTTTAAAGATCATTATTCAGACCCCATAATTGCGAACACTCCTATTTCTACTCCAAATCTTTCGGGTAGCGTCAGAACTTCAGGATATGATACTCCTAGAGGAAACGTTGATTCACGAATATCGGATCAACATATATCGCAATCATCAACAATGCATACACCTCATTATCCAAATACTCCTGGATATCAAGGCGGATATGTTAATACACCGTATACCCCTAGCGGACAAACACCTTTCATGACCCCATATAATACGCCACACTCTTCACAAACACCTCGTTACTCGCATAATACCCCCAGTCCCAATTCTTCGACCTCAAATTTAAATTATCATCGTTCAGTAAACCTTAAGCAGCCTAAGGATAACCATCTATATCATGGAATTTCCCCTAGATTGGAATTAGAGTCAACCAAAAACCACATTTATTCTTCCCAAAAGGAGAGCGCAGAATGGCAAATGGCGTCCGAATCATGGGCCAGACGTAAGCCAGTACATCCTACCCCAAATATTTCTCGAGCAGTTGGGAATGATTTCTTAAGAGGCGTTAGCTATGCGATTCCAACAGCCAGCGACATGTCATCTGCGTTTAATAAACTCTCAGATGAACATTATCGTTTAAGGGATCATAAGAGCCCACGGTCGATTCGAAGTACACCTCGTACAAATACTTCTCCTCATTCTATGAATTTGGGCGACGCGACACCTCTGTACGATGAAAATTAACATATTTTATTATATCATACCAATTAAAAACTATTTTTTTATGATGACACGCTCAATTGCCTATACATTGTATTGCATTAGATTTCATAATTTTAGTTCGAACGTTTACCATTATAACTTGACTAAAACGAAATATAAACGGTTTAATGTTAGCGGCAATATATTGTTTTATTCAAAAATATAGATTTTTTTTCAAATTTTATTAAGGGTAAAAGAATTTCTTTTCTTAAAGTTGTGTAAACATCGTTAATATATAAGTTATATTATAATAGTATAAACCGTACTTAAAAGGTACACCTCTATTTGCTGATAGAATTGTTATTTACGGAAGTCTAACGCAGATAACCCTTTTGCAAAGGAAAGCAATCAATATATAAAAGGATAACAATAAGGCTACTACTATTACTAAATTTCTGTACGTTGGCCTCGTTTAACAGAATCTGAAGGGGGTATTCTACTCTAGAATTTTGAAAAATTCAATTTTTTTTCATATATTTAAAGTTTAGACCCTTAAGAACATATCCTTCAAAGGATTTTTAAAAATTAAAATTATTTTAAGAGCTACAGTTACTTTAGTGACGCAGTACCTAGCCCGGTTCGGTTTGACTCACTTTTTTAAACGCGTTTTTCTCGAAACTACTTTTTTCCACACGGTACCGGCATTATCTCAAGTTCTATACAACCGATTTACTTGAAATTTTGTGTGAACCTTCTTTATATAATCCTTTATCGTTCCTACCAGCGCCGTGTCAAAATTTTTGTTTTTAATATTTAAAAAAAATTCAGGAATTTCAAAAAAAGCGTAAACAATGATTTTTATTTTCAGGCAGTCGCCATTTTTCAAAAAAAAAAAAAAATCGTGTTCCCTGAGGTAGGAACTATAACAGCATCCTTTCTGATTAAGAATTTCTTTTGATTTTTTTTTTCAGACCACCAGGAGAGTCGGGGTCAATGTCACCAGGATGCGCCAGTTTTTTTTTACATCTGTCTCTCCCCCCTCTAATTATTTTAATTTTTAATATTTTTTTTTGTAAAATAATTCAATTTGTAGCCTTTCAGCACAATTATTAAACTATTAATCATAATAATGTATCTATAGACTAAGAGAGTGGTAGAGTGAATATCACTTCAAAATTCATAAACTTTTTAAAGAATACCGATTTTTTAAGCAATCTTAGGAAATAATTCATTTAGAATCGTTCGTAAGTAAATAAAAACTATTGTACTCTCTGTTGAACCTTGTTGCGAGAGTACAACAATAAAATACATTTTTTTGTAGAAATTATTCAATGTAATCAAACCTTAAAATTCGGAATAGAACGTATAGTAGGCAACTGCTCTTGGCCACCTGGTGGTGAAAGTTCTACCTGCTATAATATAATAATAATGATAGTACTCGTACTCAATAATTTGCATTGTCCTCACTATCGTTGGAGGTTTATAAAACACCTGTTTTGACTAGACGATCGAAGCTGTGGCATTTTTCTCGTCACAACTCTTAGATCGGGTACGACAGCCTCACTCCGTTCTTCATTCTTGCTAGTTCCACACTCCTTGCTATCAGTTATGTTAGTTGCTTGCAGATCAGAAATCCTGCAACCTTCGACACCTTCCATTGTCGTAGATATGACACAAATTGACTATTCCAATCTAAAAATACGTCTTCACACGGTCCGCACCAGACTTTTACTTTGTACATTCTGGACAACCTTCTTACGCACGTTGTTTGATCTAATCAAAGCTCTTAAAAACCAGTAATGAAATAATTGAAGAAATTATGGATTAAAACAACATAAATTAATTTCATCTTACATTTCTGCGCATTTTGTTTTTAGTGGTTTGTCACCTATTCTG
Organism: Bactrocera dorsalis; assembly: GCF_023373825.1. NCBI lineage: Eukaryota > Metazoa > Arthropoda > Insecta > Diptera > Tephritidae > Bactrocera > Bactrocera dorsalis. Next base: position 16,891,251 of record NC_064306.1, on the reverse strand, counting down.
TAGTTCATGAACTTGCGCTGTCACTAACTTCAACCACAAAATAAGAGTTTCGCATAATATTATCCATTATTACATACATACTTATGTATATGTATGCTAGGACCTGTTGAATTACAGTAGATAACTTAGAACTGGTAACATAGAAATATGTATATCAAATTGTAACAGATTTCTCGATAAATCGTCTACCTTGTAACTTACTCTTATGTCTTTGCACAGACCGGCGATGGCGTTAATTCCAAACTTCCAAAGATTAATACCAACAACATCCTTGCTGGAGTGTGTACCGTTGTTTCATGTACAACAGACCGGTATGCCATCAGAAAGAAAGACATACATATGGTTATCACAACCTTTTGGATACTTGTCCACAACTTTTCTCAAATATTCCTCCAAAATTCGATTGAATCGCCATCGAATACTGCAGAACCAGTTTCAGACACATCTCCTGAATTAGAGATGATTCAAAAGTCCTCCCATGCTGCGGTTTCTGCTTTGTTTTTGTTTGGTTACAATTGGAACGTACAATTCCGGACAGGCGCGTGAACTATCAAGAGCCATGAATTTTCTATTAGCGGATTTCACCACTATCGGCTCGGAAGGAGAAATTTTAACAGAAATGAGTGAACAGGGCTGAGCATTCAAAGAAAATTATACTATGTATGTACATAAATCTATACTATAATTACTACAGTATATTTATCAACTTTACTACCTACTGATTATCTGGTTTTTTACCCGCTCATGGTTGGCAGGGCAGTCATCAAATCACAAAGGCGCCCGAATGGACTCTAAAGCGTCATTTGAGGGCAGCGCTGATACCAGCTAAAAATGGACCATAAGGTACAGGGCAATGAGGACAGCTTGGGTCGCGGCGACTTATGTATACATAAGTATGTGTATACATCCATACTGTGTGTGACAATAGACAAGTTGATGTCATAATCGAGAAAATAAAATACAATGTCACTAAAATGCGCGCTTGGCATAGGCGCAGACAGACACACACGGATGACGACAAGCCGGTTCTACGCACCGGAATTGACTCGGATTTCATCCGACCAAGGGCTGTTCTTTCGGCGATATAACCCCGTTTGGATCGGTAAGTACTTGGAAGTACGACAAGACATTGAGCGCTGGTAGCCCACTTCGATATAGCGCCAACACGTAAAAACAACACGCTAACAAAAAACGACGAGTGGCCGAAGCGCTAATACGAGTACGAAATCGGCTCCAGAATTTCGGTTTCAGACAACCTATGCGGCTGGGAGGCAAGTAGCCTTCTGTGCTGGGCGTCATAAGACACGTTTTAGACCTGAGTGCAGTGAAAATATTGAACCCAACTTGGTTCGGAAGCACACGCTATACGGTGTATAACGGTTTACGGGCAGTTAGTAATCGGAATCGTGCCGGAATAACTTTTGGAAAACCGACAATTAAAACTATTATTTTGAGTTATTAAAGACACAACTTTTTGTGTTTGGCCGCAGTTGGTGTGAGAAATTTGAAATTTGTTAACCAAAGTACATGTACTGAAACATATGTAAATCACTCGTTTTTAACAACAACTACAGAAGATAACACGCCGCAGAAATTTCATACAATTGGAATATTTTTTAGCGGATATCAATTTAAATAATATTCTTAGCTAAATGGTCTGTTTTATGCACTTCTGTTCATTCAATGTATAAACTCAATATATAGAAACATAAATTATTTATTTGTAGTAAACATAGTTTTTTTAAAGAGAGAAAGTTACATGATATTACTACATAATTTCTTCATGTTGACCTATAAGTAATTTCGCTAATTGCATTCAATGCAAAAATTTCATAAAAACATAGAGCGATATTTCTAAATTCAAGATAAGTTATTTCGGAGCGGGTTAAGACTCGGTTCAATACAATTTGATTGAAAATTATTAGTGTTACAAATCCAAATATCCAATATCCCTCATTTACGGAAATATAAAAGTACACCAAAAACGAAGCGGTATACATAACTGATATGCCAGATATTACGTTACTCAGTTTAACATTTTTCCATTGAGAAAATGAGGAAATGAATGCGCAAATCAATGCCCCATAAAATAATACCCCAGGACACATATTCAGAATTCCATAAGCATCTCTGATAACGCATATAGGAATAATATTAAGTTGAAAAATCAACATCATATTCCAAATTATTGCGTTGGAGAGGAAACTATTAGGTGTAGTAAAAGTAAAACTACCGACAATTCCAAACACCAGAAGCACCGGAAACATCCCCCGGCAATACGATGCGGCGACATTAACCATCTTTAAAGCCCATCCTGATATTATAATAACAAATATGTTTGCGATACAAACAACAACACCACGGCTCATTTCCTTATTCCAACACAGAAACGCAGATGTGTGAATAAAATCGATAATATACTCCTTACCTTACGCGGCGGCCACACACCCAAGTAAATCGTTGCCAGCAACTCGGATGTCACACGATCAAGAAATTGTTTTAAAACTGTAATACACGCAGACTTTTCGAATTTTGAAATAAATCTTTCCATTCCAGTCATGGGATAAGCTGACGATCAAGTTAAAACAACTGAGAACATAGTTATGTAATAAAATGAAATCCTTTTGACGGCTATATAAAAAGTTCGATTCATTCATGGATTGTTATGAAAATATAAGTATCGATCATTTTTATTTTTGAAATCTGCGAACATTTCGCTGATTGGAATTAAGAGATATTGCCTTTGTACACTTCATTTACATGGATAAGATGATAGAAACTCTTTGATTCGAGAGAGAGCTGTCAAAACTCACATTTTATTTATTTATTTTTATTTAATAATTTCACGCCAATCGGCATTATACAACATATATATACATAGAAATATAATATAAACTGATTTAGAGGGGAAATATAAAATTATAATATAACTATTACATAGAAATTTTAGTACAGCAAGTAAAACTAAAAAAAAAATAAAAAGAAAATTAAATTTGTCTTGACTAGGGGAATTTTAATAGACGTCGTTTTGTATCAGGGATGAATGCATTGAGTGAGCCGTTGTAGAAATCCACTTCAGTATGCAGCGAGTTGACAAGCAACGGGATACGATCGTGTTGAACACGTAGTTTTTTGTGGTTTTTATGGTTTTTAGCAAGCGGTTGCGTCTTAAAAAGATACCCGTCGGTGCCAACTCGGAACAGTTGGTGATGTCCGGAGCATCAATTAATCCATTGACGACTTTAAAGAAGAACATTAGGTCAGCTACCTGAGAACGAGAATGTAACTTGTTGATGTTGAAGCGGTCGTAAATATCTTCAGTTGAGACCACCAGAAACATTGTGACAGAACCGGTAGCCTAGAAGTTTACATAGTTTCGCCTGAACTCTTTCAACACGGTTGATTGCCACGTCAGTGAAGGGTAACCAAATTACACTACCATAATCCAGGACTGGGAGGACCAGCGAGGAAAAAAGACGCAGAATGGAGTTGGGATTCTTAAAGTCCTTTCTTGTCCGAGTTATAAAACCAAGAACTTTGAAAGCCTGATGTAAGATCTTGTCGATGTGTTTGCTGAATGTCAATTTGTTGTCGATGAGTATGCCCAGGTCCGTTACTTGTTCAACTACGTTTATTGCTTCAGTATTTAGGTTGTAATTAGGTGGAGTGCATGAGTGCGACAGAGAAAATGATATGACAGAGCACTTTTTGATATTCAGATCAAGTTTATTCTTGTGGCACCAGGTCGAGAATGCATCAATGTCACTTTGGAGAGTAACCGTATCTTGTTCGCAAGATATGGCTCTGAATAACTTTAGGTCATCTGCATAAAGCAAATAGTCAGATCTGAAGAAATATATATCATTAACAAATATATTAAAAAGAGTGGGACCCAAATGCGAACCTTGAGGCACCCCAGATGTTACGTCATGCTTGATAGAGAGGTTACCATCAACTTTCACTTGGAATTGCCTACCAATCAAATACGACTGTAACCAGTTAAATGCGTTACCTTGGATGCCATTCTTGCTCAGTTTACTCAGTAAGATGTTGTGATCCACTCTATAGAAGGCATTTTATATAACATTTGCCAATAATGCCACTGCTGAAAAATATTAGATTGGGTATTTTATAAATCATTTTTAGGTATTTCGCAATTTTCACAACACTATATAAATAAACATGAGCAAGCAAAACAATTCATAAAAAATATCACAACTTGTATGCTAGTACTAATACGTAGATAAGTAATTATATTTTTTATAATTGATGTAATAATTTAAAATGATAAATAAACAGAAAAACAAAACTTCTTCTTCTTCTTCTTTACTGGCGTAGACACCGCTTACGCGATTATAGCCGAGTCAACAACAGCGCGCCAGTCATTTCTTCTCTTCGCTACGTGGCGCCTATTGGATATTCCAAGCGAAGCCAGGTCGGTCCTTCCAACGGAGTGGAGGTCTTCCTCTTCCTCTGCTTCCCGCGGCGGGTACTGCGTTGAACACTTTCAGAACCGGAGTGTTTTCATCCATCCGGACAACATGACCTAGCCAGCGTAACCGCTGTCTCTTAATTCGCTGAACTATGTCAATGTCGTCGTATATCTCGTACAGCTCATCGTTCCATCGAATGCGATATTCGCCGTGGCCAATGCGCAAAGGACCATAAATCTTTCGCAGAACCTTTCTTTCGAAAACTCGTAACGTCGACTCATCGGTTGTTGTCATCGTCCAAGCCTCTGCACTATATATCAGGACGGGAATTATGAGCGACTTATAGAGTTTGGCTTTTTGTTCGTCTGGAGAAAGTAGAACTAACGGCGCGGGTGTTGAGGCCGATGATATCAATATCATCGGCATACGTCAGCAGCTGTACACTCTTATAAAAGATTGTACCTGCTCGATTAAGTTCTGCAGCTCGAATAATTTTCTCCAGCAGCAGATTGAAGAAGTCGCACGATAGGGAGTCGCCTTGTCTGAAACCTCGTTCGGTATCGAACAGCTCGGAGAGGTCCTGATCCTGACGGAGCTTTTGGTATTGCTCAACGTCAGTTTACACAGCCGTATTAATTTTGCGGTGATACCAAATTCAGACATCGCGGCATAAAGGCAGCTCCTTTTCATGCTGTCGAAATCGGCGAAGAGGTGGTGTGTGTCGATTCTCCTTTCAGGGGTCTTTTCAAAGATTTGGCTCACGGTTAACATCTGGTCGGTTGTTGATTTGCCAGGTCTAAAGTCGACTGATAAGGTCAAATCAGTTTGTTGACGGTGGGCTTTAATCTTTCACACAATACGCTCGATAGAACCTTGTACACGATGTTGAGGAGGCTTATCCCACGGTAGTTGACGCAGATTGTGGGGTCTCCTTTTTTATGGACTGGGACACACTTAAATTCCAATCGTTGGGCATGCTTTCGTCCGACCTTATTTTGCAAAGAAGTTGATGTATGCTCCTTATCAGTTCTTCGCCGCCGTGTTTGAATAGCTCGGCCGGCAATCCATCGGCCCCCGTCGCTTTGTTGTTCTTCAGGCGGGTAATTGCTATTCGAACTTAAGAACCTCGCTTTCACCGGAGTGAAGGATAGTACTCGGCGACGGAGTCTCTCTCCCACCACGACTCCCACATCAAACTTGCGCTCCCTTATATGGCCACTGTAGTAAATGCCACAAGGACTTACACGTATCTGTCCTTGTCCCGCTCATCGCATTTCTTGGACGGCGGTGATGTCAGCCTTTATCCTTTGTCCTTATTTTGTTTGCCATGGTCGTCATCAAAAGGGGGGTCTCTCAACCGCGGCTGTTGGTGGTTTTTCATTCATTGGGGGTGTTTTTTAAGTGGCGGGTCCCAAACCCAGCGCACAACCCTATGCAGGGGATGTTTCGCCTTCTCACTTTAGCTCGCCTTCAGAGGATACTTGGTCAAAGACCAGAAGTCGTGAGCTGTAAAAGAATCGTTTCTGGCCACTCCCAAGTGGATGGCGATCAGAGAACTTTTCTCACTTGCGTGAACTTCTACACATGACTCCATCCTCCCAAAAACAAAACAGTTCACTAAAAAACGTCACATATGGAATAGAAATGTATTCAATACATGTATATACATATATGCTATAACTTAAAATAATATTTACATATATATTAGATATATATTCCGATCACACATTTCTTTATTTTTGGCATTTTCGATAAATTGTACAAAACACTAAATTAAACACTTTGAAAATGCTTATATAAATGCTAAAATACAAAATCATTAATTAATTTACATAAACATTTATTTTACCAAAATATGTTGGCACAGTTCCTTAAAATTTCATTTCACACTGATTTTGTCAGGTAATTATAGCGGTTTACTTATGGCATCCCGCGTTTTCTGAAATCAGCTGTTCGAAATTCCCTGATCTCCGTCGCAACCAACATAATAATGAATAATCAGGGAACACGTTTGAGAGAAAAATGAGAGCCAATGCGAGAGATTCATATTATATTATCCATGTCATTTATAAAATAATCTTTCGATTTATGTATAAACAAAACATGACAATACACGAAAAACACAAAAAATTAATAAAGTAATGAATATAATTTTTTATGTGAGGGCTGAAAGCTGACGAGTTATAAAAAGGAAAGTTTTTATACTTTACTAGTGTAATATAATGCCCAACGATTGGAATTTAAGTGTGCTATGCCCAATCCATAAAAAGGAAGACCCCACAATCTGCGCCAACTACCGTGGAATAAGTCTCCTCAACAATATACAACGACATTTACATAGTTCAGCGAATTAAAGGATAGCGGCTACGCTGGCTAGGTCATGTTGTCCGGATGGACGAAAACACTCCCGCTCTGAAAGTATTCGATGCAGTACCCGCCGGGGGAAGCAGAGGAAGAGGAAGACCTCCACTCTGTTGGAAGGACCAAGTGGAGAAGGACCTGCCTTTGCTTGGAATATCCAATTGGCGCCACGTAGCAAAAAACAAATTTTTTAAATATTATTCCACTAAATTAAAAGTGATTTTATTCAAATTTATTTAATTTTGCATTATAGACATAATCGACTAGAGCGGCATATGTCTAAAAGAAGATTTCTCGCCTCCTCGTTCACATGTGCATTAAGTCTTTTGTAGTGGGCATCTGCCTGACTTCTTATTTCTTCGGTGACTGTATTCATCCTTAGGTCTCGATGAATATCAGCATTTCTGCAGTACCAGGGAGCATTTACAATGCCTCTTAGCACCTTGTTTTGAAAACGTTGTATAATATTGATACTAATACTGCCATCATCGGCACATCCCCACAGTTGCGCAACATATGACGATACCGGCTTGATTATTTGTTTATAAAGAAGTAATTTGTTGTGTAGGGACAGGTCTGACCTTCGCCCCATTAGCCATTTCATTTTCGTCAATTTCAGATTAAGTTGCAGGTTTAGCGCAGCTTTTTCTGCTATTTTTTCGACACATGGTATTACGGTGACATCAGCAAAAGTGATAGTCATACTGTTTGGTGCTAACGGTAAGTCTCTTGTATACAGAATATATAAAAGTGGCCCTGAGATACTTCCCTGAGGAACTCCTGCTTCAATTTCTTTTAGTTTGTAGAATTCATTTCCTTGTTTTACACGGAAAAATCTCATGGTAATATATAATACGATTCTATAAGAGCATAATACTCAACCGGAAGACATGATTATAGTATTTGCATAAGGCCTTCGTGCCATACCTTGTCAAACGCTTGTGCAACGTCAAGGAATACAGTTGAGCATACGTTTCTCTCCTCCAGGGGATTTTTCTGTTTCTGATGTTATTCTGTGAATTTGTTCTATTGTTGAATGCTTATTTCTAAAACCGAACTGTTGCGATGGGATTAACTGCTTTTCGTCGATTATAGATTTTAATCTTAGATAAATTAATTTTTCAAAAAGTTTTGAGATATGTGGAAGTAGAGAAATTGGTTAATATGAGGATTCTTTCCTGGCTTAGGAACCATAGCAACTTTCCAAAGGCTTGGAAAATCTGTCAGACGGATTGCTGTATTGAAAAGATAGGTAACAGTCGAGTTAACAAGTTGTTTATTTTCATTATTGTAAATATTTAAAATTATTAAATTTATTTCTTTCAAATAATTCAATAGTTAAACCACTGAGTTATTTTTTGAAATGGCATCACTAACTTTTATATTAAGACTATAAGTATGTTTTCTGCATTTGGAAATGATTTCTAGAATCATATGCGTATGTATACGGTTTTATTTTTCGGATCTTTATGTTATCTACTTGTGGCAAGGATTGTCTGTCAACCGACCCCAAGCCCCTACCAGGAGCGTGCTAATAGCAGAAAAAGACGTTGCAAACTTTTAAGTCGCCCTTTGGCGGCCATCAGCGCTTAAACGCAATGCAGTGGATAACGGTAACTATGTGATTCAGGTGAGCACGTTAATTAGAGGTATCAATCACTGAAAACGACTGAACAGGTAAGCAGTTATCACAAAAACAGGGAAAAGTACAGTTTTCACTATAACCCCCATTTTTTCAATCCAGCTAAGGGGATTGGGGCGGGGGGAAACGAACCAACTGGATTACCTGGCACTTGGGGCTTTCAGGACCATCAACATCATTCTTCATTTACCAACCATATGCGTGGCAATATTCTACAAAAATGTTTTTTTTTTTTTGAGAAAAATCATATTTTTCAACCTTATGCGACCTCTGGAATCTAAAGAATTTGAGCTAGGTGGGTCAAACAAATTGCACTGGTAAAAAAATCCGAAAGGATTGCCTAAAAAGGCCTTTTAAAATTTTAAGTCACCCTTTTGCAGCCATTATTGCCTAAACGGTATGCGGTGGATAACGGTAATTATGTGAACGCATGAGTGTGATACTATTTTTCGATTCGCATCGATTAATCGGAGTTATTGGAAGTTTTTGGTAAAATAGGTATTTAGCCATCTGTAAGTGAAATTACGATCTGACTTCAGAACATACATGTCTTTAAGATAATGTATAGACACATTTACATTTTAAGAGTTTATATTAAATCTTCCTGATACATCAATTTCTATAGCGTTAACATATTCCACACCAAAGATTTCGAAATAAACTCACTAAGAGAGGTCTTCTTATCATCTATATATATATATATAAAAATCTTCTGACCGTGTGTTTGCCTTGGGATTGCTCCTAAACGGATGGACGATTTTGATGAAATTTTGTGTGGTACGTTCTTATATTTACAATTTGGTCCACTGGAAAATGTTTTTTAAATTATTTTTTCATTTTTAATCAATTTTAAATTTGAAATGTTTGACCGATAGATGGCGCTCCCATCGCAGTATCCAATATTCAAACCTTAAATTGGTGTAAACGTGTATTAAACAAAACGATGCCAAAGAAAAAGGCGATATCTGTGGATCAAGTTTTTATCACATCGCTTAATATCTATAAAAGAAAGTGATGTTAGTTACTAAGCTTATAACTAGAGAACGCCTGGACCGATTTCGGTGATTACCACCAATTCGGATAGGTCTCCGCCCAAACAACGAGAATACTTTTTTTTTTAGGATAATTCCAAAAAGTATCTTTTTTCCATAAACATTTTTGTATGTTTTGTTTTTCAATATTTTGATTTGTAAAATTATTTGAATAGTTCAATTTCGGTCGCTTGCTTTTTTATTCCGGCTATTGAAAAGAAAAATTATTCAGTGAAAACTTTACGTGCGTTTTCACACAAAGAGGTCAATTGCAGATTGAAATTTGTTACGACACGAAGAGGTCGCCCTAATATCGGTCCATCAAAGTATGGCAGCCAAACGCAAGGCAAGGCAAGGCAAGAAGTACTCCCAGGATGCGGTGACATACGTGCGGAATTATGGATCGCGGTCAATAAGCAAGCGATCGTCACGATGTCACAGCACGACTTTTCAAACAACAGTTACGATGTTTTCATGGAGTTTATCTTGGAGTAGGGTAGGTATATGTGGTACTGTTAGATGCTAAATGTACTCTGTTGAGTAGCAAAAGAGAGGTTTGTCGCACGTACATATTTTTCTTTGGATGGTGGATGGTTGTCACACCAGATCAAATTGATGAACTCATTTCTGCGGAAATTAATGATGCAGAGAAAGATCCAGTATTATATGAAGTGACGAAAACCTCATGGACCTTGCGGACACCACAATCACACTTCGGTTTGTATGCCTGACAATAAATGCGCGAAACATTATCCATGTGCTTTTCTGAAACACAAGCTGGAAATGATGGATATCCACTCTAACGCGTAAATATCGTAGTTAACAACACATCAAAGTTGACAACACATGGGTCGTACCATATTCGCCACTATTGTCTAATTCACATTCAAAAGTCATGTGAATGTTGCGTATTGTAGTTTGGTGTAATCGATAAAATGCGTTTGTAAATACGTCACCATAGGAAGCAACATGGCGGTTATTGGTTTTAAACGACACGGTCGATACGTGAACTGAAATAAAGTGCTTTGTAGGATATTTCTTTTGAAATTCATGAACGTTTTCCGACTGTTGAGCGTCTCGAAGTTAATTTGGGGAATGACCAAAGAGTCTATTTCAACCCAGAGAATACAGTACAGTCAACAGAAACACCACCAGCAACAAAATTAACATTAGCGAGTTTTTTCTCAACTTCCGTCAGTGATCCGTTTGCGAGAACATTGCTCTATTCGAAATACGTTGATATTATACATGGGATGCATCATCGAAGAAATTGTTACGCAGAAAGCAGGGTCATCCAGTAGATGGACATCCAGGTGTGTTCTCAACTAATGCATTAGAATGAACTTACACAATCCACCCGAAAAACGAATGCCACTGAAGTTCACACACATTTCGCGATGATCAGCCTTCAAATCCGCGTTATGGGATACGACCAAAAATTACATTGCCGAAGACATTTTACATTGCATACGCTAAGAATTGGAAATGGGTCAATACTGATTGATACTTCCCATGGTCTGATATCAATCCCATATGCCGTTTATCAATTCACGAAAGATGGACTCATCACGAATGTTTATACGAACATTGGCCAAACTGTCGTAAGTACGATTCCTTGAGTGTACGAGCAATCTTAGCTGCCACAAATACCTATGTTGTTGACTTAAACTGGAAAATTCAAAGTCAAATTCCAGGAGACTTGCAATCATACAAATCGATCGATCGTCTGACAATGAAGACGACACCGTGAATTATCAGTGGAATTTGTAAATTCTTTGAGAGGCCTGGTATGCCACCGCATCATCGCAATCTGATTGTGATGCACCTATCAAATATAAGGCACAGAATGCTTGATTCTACGGATTTCTTTTGAGTTCTAACGATTTGCCAATTCGGTTCAAAAGTATTCCGTTTCCAGTGATAATTGAATTTAAAATGACGATCAACAGAATAGTCGCATAGTGGGTGGCATACATTTGGAAATGCTATGTTTTTCACACGGCCAGATATACGTGGCGTGCTCAAGAGTTGGAAAACCATCTTCTCTGTACATTTACGCACCGGAACAGAAACCAAAAAATTTTGTTTATCAAGCTGCGTTACATTGAAGAAAAATATAGACAAATAGCAAATAAATGATTATCAATAAATATGAATATTTTGTCTTTTCATTTCAAAACACATAATTTCGCGCAGGACAACGGCTGCGGGGTCAGCTAGTATATATATATATATATGTATGTATGTACATATATGTATAACCCTTTATTGCACCTAACTCTGGAAGTTTATTTCAAACTAAGGTACCAACCGATAAAAAAAAAAGAAAGAGAGAGGGCCATTTTTTTGAAGGAGAAGCAGACAGCATTAAAGGGAGCGAAGAGCAATCTGAGGAGAGCATCTCTTGAAAATTTAGACATAAATATTTAAGGCATCTAAACCGATCAGATCTAGCCTGCCTAATAGTCCAAAATAATTATCAAACAAAAAGTTGAGTATTATCAACAAAAACTAATCGTTTATGGAAAAAATTTTCGAATTTAAAAGTTTTGAACTCGAAATAAATAGAGAAATACTCGGAAATCCTCCCACACCCGATTTCAACACCCTCACTTAGGAGAAAGAATCATTTACCATTTTCTCCTCAAAAACCAGCGATTTGAAACACATTTTTATTTTTAGAAATTTCTATCATTTCTTTAATGAAAATATGACACTTTCGATTCTGCAAATTTCTGCATTTTTTTATTTTCTCTATAATACGAACATGGATGCGGGCATATACGAGTACAATGAATGTGCAAAGGAGCTAAATGGGGAATACGGATGCGGTCACATGTAATGCCCGGAAATAGGAAAAGATCCTGAAATGGAATAACGGGACTATACTTTCGGCTCGAACACCCAACCGGAAAAAAAGCGGAAACGGATACAATGTTCCCGAGTGGAAGAGTAATAACGATAATCCACTTCCAGTTTGAAAGTGCAAACGGAAGTCGCAAACCGGAAACAAAATCAAAATTCACTTCTGTTTTTCAACTTCCGGGCCAAACATCCAACCGGAAGCAATAGACCGGAAGCGGTTGTTGGATCGGAAATGGGGTTACTGTTACATCACAAAATACATCAGTTTCCGGATGTGGCTTCCGGTTGGATTTTCGAACCGGAAATTTGTTGAGAAATTTGTTTCTGGTTTATAACTTCCGATTGGGTGTTTGGACCGCTGCACACTGGTCGATTTCATAGGCCAAAAATAAAAAAATAAAAGTTTGAAATTTACCACTGTATGTATCATAGCTATTTCTTAAAACACCAATAAAACTAACGGTAAATACATTTTTGCTCTATCCCATTCGTAGGGGCTACGAAAAGCGCGAGAAGCGAGACAATTGAAACACGCGGACTGTGCAGTGAATATACATATCTTAAAAATTATCTCGAATAATAAATTAAATTGCAATATAAAATCGTGCTTAATCCCCATAAATCGAAATGTGTATTGAGAATAAAGGTATATGTTATATCACAAAGTGGTTTTTATGTAAAAATATTTTGTTTTATTATTTTAAATCAAGTTTGTTTATATTAGTTAATGTTTTCTAAGTCTATTCTATTGATTTCATCTGCAACTTTCTTTGTTATTCATGTTATTCTACCAGGCATGCGATTTTTTGTGTGTTATTATTTATAATTTTTTTATTTACGTGTATGTATATTCGTGAATATTTTATAGTTTTTTATGTTTTTTTTCATCATGCATATATCGCTCATTTGCTGCAAGACCGGCATAAGTCAAAAAAATCGATTCTCCAGAAAACGCGTTTAAAGTTTTCAACTTACTACAACCTTACACGGTGACTCCAACCTTACACCTCTTCTCAAGCGGAGCATATAAGAGGTATTCATATGAATTTTTCACTCAACATGAAGTATGATATAGCGAACAATTCTGCAGCATTAAAAATTCACGTTTTTTGAATTATGCCGGTCTTGCAGCAAATGAGCGATATATACATATTGAGATTTGGTTTTAATTTTATAATTTCCTCACTTTTATCAAATGTTTGTTTCATACCTACTTTGTTATGATGAACCAAAAGTGGTAGAAAAGTGCAAATCGAATATAAAGTTTTTACGTTAGGTCAAAATATAAAAAGGGCAGATTAATAAATTAACCATAAATGCAAAGAAATTTACGGCTGTCAATAATTTAGTGTTGTATAATAATAAAGGATTTTCGCCTCTATGGCAGACGCATTATAAGCAACATCATGCCCATAATAATTAACAATATTGTAATAATCACAAATATATTTGGCTCATTATTATTTTGTAAGCAAACTTTTCATACTGTAATACATTTATTCAAAATGAAAACAACTTGTTGACGCACTGCACCGGGTTCAATACTCGTAAATACAACCATATGTTTGCATGTACAGTATTTTTTTTTATGGGTTAACACATGTGCATTCCTACAAATGAGTGCAACATTCGTTATGGTTTGATGAGAGCGTTCTCTTATCAACAATTTTTTTAAACGAACTCATGAAAAATGGAATTTTTTGTTATACATACTTACATATTAAGGGACCATCCATAAATGAGGTCACACGAATTTAAGAACTTTTTAACCCCTCCCCCCCGTCCTTGTCACAAGTTGTCACATTTTGAACAATAACTATCATATGGAACTTGTTTCAGATGGGATGATGCTTGGAGATTTAATAATATCTGTAGTAATGATGGAGCAACTTAACGTCGTTGTCATCACTCCCTGTGACTCCATAACCTTCTGATGTCTGTTTAATTAACACAGGTGGTGGTAAAAATCCTTCTTTTAATAATTTCCAAAGACTAGAACGTCTTACACCGCAATATGCAATACCAAGTAGCATACCAAGTAGCATTATTTTTCAACATCATAGCCTGTTCAATATCCAGTCCAGTAACAGTTGGTGCAACACATTCAGCAACGACTGGAAGATTATCAATGACTAACTTGCTCCAGCCAACACATTGTCCGCACTTTCGAAGTTTCGTTTTTCTATGTAAGTCAGTAGTTCGATAACTTGAATCAAGATGTGACCCAAAATCATCATGATTTAATAGTACACCAGTAAGTTCGCGAATGAGAGGTGCCATGCGTCGTTCAACTCTGTTAAATGCACTGCTTCCTGGGGCATTTGTAGCTATGTATATAAATTGCATCTAAATGAAAATCTTTAAAATGTTGTAAAGCTGAAACTATAAAGCGGGAGACAATTTTGTAACTTTATTTAAAATTATAATATAAAATAAAATAAAGTACGATTCGCAGAAGAGCCCCAATGTTTACAAATTTATTGTAACGAACCCTGGACATGGCGAGTATTCCTCAGCAAGTTATACTTGTAAGAAGCAGGGGCAGTAAAAAGCTTCGTTACAACTTAAGTATTAAAAAACAAAGATTGTGTTTATAAATGTTTAATATTTTTTGTTTACCTATAAATTTCACGTTTGTACATCACAAATTTTGAAATGTGATGTCACAAAGCTTTTGACCCCCCCTGCCCCTTGTCACACAATGTCACTTCTGAAAGATACCCTCCCTTCCCTTCAAGGTGTGACGTAATTTATGGATGGCCCCTAATGTGCTGAACACTTACAGAGCAAAACGATATGACTGCACGACCGTGAACTGTAAAAGGCCATTATTGCCATACTAATATTTTCAATGAAATTTTAATATTTTTTGTTCAAAGTGAATATGTAAATTTATTTGTTTTAAATTATCTATTGTTATTAAAAATTATATAACAGAGCTATTTTATGCTTCTCGTTAGAGCATTGAATAATTTTACATATTAGCGGCATCACAGCGAGAGCTGTCTAAATAACTGTCTCAGTAAAAACATTTATATTTTAATATTTGACAGATGTCGCTTGAAGTCTGTCGCTTTCTATGTGTTCAGCACATAGTGTAAAAATGTATGGGATACTATTGCTATTGCTATTGTCATTGCCAAATCTGTATGTGGGCATTTGTTTTCATAACGCGCAAAGGCGGAGGGTGGGTAGGTTCGAACAGATGTAGCGCATGTTTTGAGCTCTTGAACTGTTTAAATCTTTTATGTGGAAAATAAAGAAAGGAGAAAGATCCTTTTTTTATAAATGTATTTATGGGGAAAAAAAGAATTCATATATTTGGACTACTATATAATAATTGAGGCATAAATTTTGTATACCAATTTAAATAATAAATTTAATATGAGCAATGATATTGTGATTTATACTTGTAGAAGTTTATAAAATTTCATACCCAACCCATTTTCCATAATTTTTCTATAAATTAACAATATTAAAATAAATATTAATTTTTTGGAAAAATGTTATTTTGAAAATGTACTTTATTTTGATAATATAACACAACCGTCTTAATACTCGCTCTACTCAATTTAATATTACCGAAATGAAAATGCCGTCGGCATGTGTGTAAATGGGATATGTTGCCTCTTCAAATTTTTCATAAAAATGAAAACTGCGCGGCACGGTAATACAGTTAGTATAACATAAATTTTATCCTGTCGAGATGCCCCGTAAACTTTAGCCTGTCAAAATGTGGAGTAAAAACAAATATGATACATTATCGGAGATACATTAGATACCGCATTCAAGAATAGACGGCTTAATCTAATTGAGCCCCTTAAATCCCATCTTTATCTTAAGCATAAAATGTATGCAACAATTCATTTAAATTTACTGAAAAAATATTTCTATTCATACAAGAAAAATATTTGTAAACAAAAATACATAAATATCTCACTGTAAAACCAAAAGAGTAAAAATATTTTGTATATACATACATAAGTATGTACAAACCTGTGGTCGGCATGAGAGGATCTGTCACTGTGTTGGTGAGCACGAAAAAAAGTAGCCCAGTGAGAAATTGGAAGTAAAATTAAGCAAAATTATAAAATAAATTATTGTTCAATAAAATTTTAAAATTAAATATGTTTTCACTACCTTAGAGCAAAAATATATGAAAATATTCAATAAAACTAAAAGCTATATATAGATAAACGATTATTCAAATCTCAGAGCAAATAATAAACAGATAAATAAGAAGTTCTGCAGTTTCTCGAAATAAAGGGAATAATTTATATATATAATATAAATATAGCTTAAACTAATTGTTTAATGTTATATCTTTAATACATTTATCTATATCAATCTTTTTATGACAATTTCTTATTAAAATAATATTTTTTAAATGGGCTGAAGAAATTTTATTGCGTTGTTTGGAACAAATAAATTTTAAATCTGAAAAAATTTGTTCGCATATATAAGTAGAGGGAAAAAATGATAAACATTTAAATGATTTTTTTTTTCAATTCAGGGTAGAATGAATCATCCAAATTTTGCCTATTATCTTTAAAAGACTTGGAACATAAAAGGCATTGCATGGCACCAAAGGCATTTAGAATCATAAAATATTTCTCGCAGGGCATATTTGGTTTTGCGCTATAATCTTTCGTGCTGTTAATTCGTTGCTGGCTCGAACGATAGAGCGTAAGCGTACGTGTGAATTTATGCCGACCACTGGTACGAACACACTTAAAAGCCTATTTCAATTGTGTGTGATTGAAATGAACAAAACAGCACTACCATGTTGGAACGATTCCATGCAAATACTTAAAGAGAACCACAATCCATTTGCGGGAATCAGTACACAACAGACGATCGAGTTAAACATTTGTTGTCGAATCTTATTTTAAATATTATATTAAAATTCAAAAGCACGTGCGACAATTGCAACAATAAGTACATTAAAATGGCTACTACTAGTAAGTGTGAAGAGTATTACCGTTTGTTTACATTATACAAGTAACATTTTTATTTCGTCACAGTTGGGGGATACAAATTGGGTAAAATCCTCATTGAAGGTAAAACTAAACAGGTTTACGATCTCCCTGAACATCAAGGGTTGTGCCTGTTGCTGAGCAAAGACCGTATTACAGCTGGTGACGGTGTGAAGGCACACGATCTGCAAGGCAAAGCGGAGATTTCTAACACAACAAATGGACTAGTTTTCGGCATTCTAAACGAAGCGGGTAAGAACAGCAAATTTTGAGTGCACGAAAGCAAATTACTAATCAGTGTTGTGTACATGTAGGAATAAATACAGCCTACGTCAAACCTTGCTCGGACAATGCCTTTATTGCTAAGAAATGTGAAATGATACCCATCGAGTGGGTAACCAGACGTTTAGCTACTGGTTCGTTTTTGAAACGTAATACTGGTGTGCCGGAAGGATACAGGTAAGCTTTCACAAAGTTGTATACACATACATATGTGAAAACAAGAAAAAAAGTTTAAGCAAGAAAGGGTATTAAACTATATTAATTTCGTGGCAAAGTTAATATACCCTGTTCCGGGTATAAGAAGTAAAATAATTTATATTGACTTGCGTTAAAAGTTTGTATGGCATATTATATTATGGCACTTTAGACTCGTTTATTAATTGCTAATCATGCTATTTATCTTGTAAAAAAATCCCTACTAATAAAACTATTTTTTGAAATATTATTTGAAAATATTAAATTTAAATGTTTAGAAGTTCGTCACTTTTGTTATTGGTGATAGTGATAAGAATCTTCAACCAGGCAATACTTTTCCAGTTACATATGTATATATATGATCATTTGATATACGGTCAATTTGAACTGACCTTCAACCATATCAACATTTGTGTACATATGTACGTACATACATTTTGTTTTTATGCATTTGCTTAGTACTTTGTATGTTGATTGCTATTATAATCTAGATTTTCTCAACCTGAATCAAACAAAATATAAAAATAAAAATTTATACATTTAATAATATAACTTTGATGTACTTACATACTATATATACTGAATTACGAAGTAATACTAATCTCACAAATAAGCACAAAATCAAATTTAGCTACATACATATATGGATAGTAGAAATCTTAAAAAGTGGTTTTGTGAACTTTTTTTTCTTTTTTTTCTATTGCAAGGTTTTCACCGCCAAAACAGGAAACGTTCTTTAAGGATGATGCCAATCACGATCCTCAATGGTCCGATGAACAAATTATCTCAGCAAAATTCAATTTTAACGGTGTCCTAATAGGTCAGTTACAAATATAACATACATATTTTTGAATAATGTGATAAAATATGCTTAATTCGTTCTCAAATAGGGCAAGATGAGTTGGACATTATGAAGCGAACCACTGTACTAGTGTTTGAAATTTTAGAGAAAGCTTGGGCCACCAGGAATTGTGCTCTTATTGACATGAAAGTAGAATTTGGCATCGATACTGAAGGTACTTAATTTTGATAACTTACAAAGTCTCATTTACTTTTTAAATTTATTCAGGATTTGTATTTGCATACCGCTAATGCACCGTTGTCATCTGTCTTTTCGTAGGAAACATTGTGCTCGCCGATATTATTGATTCAGACTCGTGGCGTCTGTGGCCGTCTGGCGATAAACGTTTAATGGTCGATAAACAAGTATATCGTAATCTCTCCACAGTCACCGATAGTGATCTGGACACAGTGAAACGTAATTTTATTTGGGTTAGTAACCAACTTAAGGATATAATACCAGCTAAGGATCATATAGTGGTTATTATAATGGGTAGCGCTTCCGATAAAGCTCATTGTGAGAAAATCTCCACAACTTTGCAACAATTAGGAGTAAATACTGAGCTACGCGTTACGTCAGCGCACAAAGGACCAGAAGAGACCTTGCGCATTATGCGCGAATACGAAAGTGTTATCAATAATTTGATATTTATTGCCGTAGCAGGTCGTTCTAATGGATTAGGTCCAGTCTTATCTGGTAGCACCACATATCCAGTGATTAATTGCCCACCTTTAAAAGCAGAGAATCTTCAAGTTGATGTTTGGTCTAGTTTAAATGTGCCTTCCGGTCTTGGTTGCCCGACTGTGTTATATCCTGAGGCAGCTGCGCTACATGCGGCACAAATTTTGGCCCTTTCAAATTACATAATTTGGTCCAAGCTACGCGTCAAACAACTCAATAACTTTATTACTTTAAAGAAGGCTGATAAGCTGGTGCGCGGAGTGCGTAATGCTTAGATTATGTGTGCAGAACTAAATCATGGGAAGCATATTTCTGTATAAAATCGGCTTTTAAAGCCATGCATTTTGCTGATTGCCGCTAATAAAACATATGTGTATATAAAAACGTAAATATGTTTATATAATTAGAACCGTTTCGGGTGAGTCCCAAAAAATTTAAGAGGCGAAATTTATTCCCCTAAAAAACGAGTTGGCTATGTATGTAGACGATGTCGCATTGTTGTGGTTTAGAGAGATTGGGGTTAGAGCGCCGAAAAACAGCCCTTACCGGATAAAATCCGGGTCAATTCCTGTGAGTAGAATCGGCTGTCGTGGGTATTGTGGGAGATTTGTCTTCGCTGTGAAGAAACTATTTTACAAAAACAAACAAAACTAAATAATGAAATGGGCAACAAAGAAAATTGAGTAATTCTGATCTACTTTGATACAGTCTCAACTCTCTAAATTTGAGATTTTAATAGCGGGATTCTGTAACCAGTCTCTATTTGAGACATTTTGAGGTAAAGTCTCAATTTGCGACTAGTTACTATTCACTAAACAGTCTCTAGCGTTAGTCCCAAAACATTGCATCAAATTTGAGACCTGATAGTTAGCAGGTCACAAAACTAATAGCGGGATTCTGTAACCAGTCTCTAATCTCTATTTGAGACATTTTGAGGCAAAGTCTCAATTTGAGACTAGTTACTATTCACTAAACAGTCTCTTGGACTTGCGGCCAATAAAAACTCTATAAAGCTCTCAAAAATATCTTATAATTATAGTAAGCTTATCGGCATGTTAGAATGATACCATGTTCAGACTGGCACTTACCGTGCGATTCTTTACTGTGATACTGTCTCAAGTCACTAAATTTGAAATTTTAAGTTAGAGACAATTTTTGAAACTTGAGACGATTTTGCTATTCTGTAAGTGACAGTCACAAAATCTACTACCTTTCATCATTCGGAGATGTTTTTACACTTGAATGAAAATAATTATGTCGATAACAAATATTAAATTTTCTTTAACATAGTCAAAAAAACGTGATAACGGGCTGATTAGTGAATGTATTAAATGTAATCTAATCCCTTTAAATTTTCGGTCTGAACATGGTATTACGTTGTAATACGTTGGATTGGAATCAATACGATTTATTAAAAAAAAACTGAAAAACCAATAAGTAATTTCATACTTTCATAAAAAAAATTCGAAATGAGAAAAAGCTTGTTAATTCAAAAATTTATTTTTAAGAACTTTATTCAATTAAAACAAAAATGAAAAATTCAATGAAAAAATTAATTATATTATAGTACTTAGTAAAATTTCTTTAGATTAATATAAAAAACTTATCATAAATTTTTTGTATATTCATCGGCTCTAAAATTTAAATTTTGGGCCCTAGGCCCGGGCCTCACGGATTGCAAGCAATAATTTTGTTATTGTATGAATAAAGAGATTTGAACAAAAGTTAAATATTGAATTAAAGTTATTTTTTCTCTATGCAATATAAAATAAATAGTGAAGAAATATTAAAGTTGAAAATATAAGTATAAAATTCTATAAATGGATGAAACACAAAATTTAATTAGCCGACATAAGGGGGGAGCCTGCTTTAGGAGGCTCAAAAAATCGATTTTTTTTTTATTGCTTAAATCTGTTCCTAATATATCTAAGAATATGCCCCCAAAATTATAGATGGAAATTCGAAATATTTTCGAAGCTAGAAAGCAAATAGTGACCGAGCGTCTAGCAGATATATGAGCGCTTGGGCAGAAAGCCAAAAGTTTGATGCGCGATTTCTCGGTTTTTCATTTTTACGATTTTCCAAAATTGGCGGGCAAAATTACAAAAAAAGTATTCAACCAATCGTATATAACCAAAGCTTATTAGATTCAGTATCTTATTACCTCCTCTGTGAACCTAAAAAGTTCTTGAAAACAAAATTCTAAACTATTTTTTTTAGTAAATTGAAGTGAGGTTTTTTGGTGAAAAATGCAACTTTTTTTTTCAAATCTAAAAAAAAACTTTGATTTTCGCGTTTTTTCGGGTTTTTTTAGGTTCACATAGAAGAAGGACTAATGATATTTCATATAATTATCCATTTGATTTTTTGGACACTTCAATTGCGCGGTGGTGCACAAAAGTAGATTAAAGTGGGCTGTATTTCGCTATTTTAAATTTTAAAAAATTTTTTTTGTAAGTTTAAATATGTAATAAAATGATGTAAAAATTTCATTACATTTGCTTGTTTTTTTCTATCCTAAAAAAAAATCACGAAAAACTGCCTTTTTAGGCCTCCTAAAGCAGGCTCCCCCCATAAGTCAGGCTACTACATATACATATATACTTTCTTAATCTAAACTTACTCTATCTGTACGAACTCATTTCCGAGAACGTGAATAGGTTCAATTGAGGAATAGTGTGTAAATACTGTCTGTTCTGCTTTCTCATTAAGCTAACCCGATGGTTCCGCAGATGATTGTAATGATTCGTTTGCAATTTCCACTACTTCTACAATGTCTGTAAAATCGCTGCTATATTGTGACATATCAAGGTTGTACGTCTCTATGACATAATTGGCTTCGGATTTACTGCCAAATAGAACCCATAATCGTTCATAATTTGGACACATCTGTGAAAGTTTTTCTGAAAGAATGTGGAATTATTAAAACTTCCAGAAAGTTTCACTTAACATTAAGGCCGCAAATACTTTTTATCGTGGAAACTTCATCGCCAATGTCGATTTGCAACACTCTTCACTTTTGTTAAACTCCTGCTTCCCGACTTTGCAGTGCAACATGCCCGTAGTCGCATCAATATTGGTTCTTTAAATTAATTTTTTGTAGTGGTTTCTATAAAAAAATGTATTAAACTGTTATTGGAGGATGGAGTCATGTGTAGAAATTCACGCAAGTGAGGAAAGTTCTTTTACATATGACTCAAGCAGCTCACGACTTCCGGTCTTTGACCAAGTATCCTCTGGGTAGCCTAAGAACATCCGTTTGAAGGCTAGCTAAAGTGAGAAGGCGAAACATCCTCTGCATAGGGTTGTTCGCTGGATTTGGGACCCGCCACGTAAAAAAACACCCCCAATGAAAAGGAAAAAACAGCCTCGGATGAGAGACCCCCTTTTGATGACGACCATGGCAAACGAAATAAGGACTATGATTTGAGGGCATGCACCTGGAATGTCCGGTCCCTTAATTGGGAAGGTGCCGCTGCCCAGCTGGTAGATGTCCTCGTAAAGATAAAGGCTGACATCACCGCCGTCCAAGAAATGCGATGGACGGGACAAGGACAGAAACGTGTAGGTCCTTGTGACATTTACTACAGTGGCCATATAAAGGAGCGCAAGTTTGGTGTTGGATTCGTGGTGGGAGAGAGACTCCGTTGCCGAGTACTATCATTCGCTCCGGAGAATGAACGTCTAGCCACAATCCGCATCAAAGCGAGGTTCTCAACATATCGCTGATTTGCGCCCACGCCCCGACGGAAGAGAAGGACGATGTGACCAAAGATGCTTTTTATGAGAGCTTGGAGCGCACTTATGAGAGATGCCCCCGCCACGATGTCAAAATCGTGCTTGTCGACTTCAACGCCAGGGTGGGCAAAGAAGGTATCTTTGGCACTACGGTCGGTAAATTCAGCCTCCACGAGGAAACATCCCCAAATGGGTTGAGGCTGATCGACTTCGCCGGGGCCCGAAATATGGTTATCTGTAGTACTAGATTCCAGCATAAGAAGATACATCAAGCTACCTGTCTGTCTCCGGATCGAAAAACCACCAACCAGATCGATCATGTTGTGATAGACGGAATACACGTCTCCAGTGTTTTAGATGTGCATGCGCTCCGAGGTCCTAACATCGACTCAGACCACCAAAATTCGCACCCGCCTCTGTGCAGCAAAAAACGCACGCCAACAAACACAAGGAAGGTTCGACGTCGAGAAGCTGCAATCACAACAGACAGCCGAAAGATTTTCTACTCGGCTTGCATTCCTGCTCTCTGAGAGCACTCGTCAACAACTCGGTATAAGGGAACTGTGGGACGGCATTTCAAACTCCTTACGTACAGCTGCAACCGAAACCATTGTTTTTCGGAAAGTGCAAAAGAACAGCTGGTACGACGCGGAGTGCCGTGTCGCAGCGGAGAGAAAACAGGCTGCCTACCTCGCAACGTTACGATCGACCACAACACGTGCGGGATGGGATAGATACCGAGAGTTGAAGAGGGAAGCGAGACGCATTTGCAGACAGAAGAAGAAAGAGGCCGAAATGCGTGAGTACGAACAGCTTGATAAGCTGGCCGACAGGGGTAATGCTCGAAAATTCTACAAAAAAATGCGGCGGCTTACAGAAGGTTTCAAGACCGGAGCATACTACTGTAGAACCCCCAAAGGTGATCTAGCCACCGATGCCCAGGGCATACTTAGATTATGGAGGGAATACTTCTCCAGCCTGCTGAATGGCAGTGAACACATAACACCAGGAGAAGGCGAACCCGATTCCCCAATCGATGACGATCGAGCAGACGTTCCATTACCCGGCCATGAAGAAGTTCGAATAGCAGTTGCTCGCCTGACGGCAGGGGACGACGGATTGCCGGCCGAGCTATTTAAACACGGCGGCGAAGAACTGATAAGGAGCATGCTTCTTTGCAAAATATGGTCGGATGAAAGCATGCCCAACGATTGGAATTTAAGTGTGCTATGCCCAATCCATAAAAAAGGAGACCCCACAATCTGCGCCAACTACCGTGGGATAAGCCTCCTCAACATCGCGTACAAGGTTCTATCGAGCGTATTGTGTGAAAGATTAAAGCCCACCGTCAACAAACTGATTGGACCTTATCAGTATGGCTTCAGACCTTGTAAATCAACAACCGACCAGATATTCACCATGCGCCAAATCTTGGAAAAGACCCGTGAAAGGAGAATCGACACTCACCACCTATTCGTCGATTTCAAAGCTGCTTTCGACAGCACGAAAAGGAGCTGCCTTTATGCCGCGATGTCTGAATTTGGTATCCCCGCAAAACTAATACGGCTGTGTAAACTGACGTTGAGCAACACGAAAAACTCCGTCAGGATCGGAAAGGACCTCTCCGAGCCGTTCGATACCAAACGAGGTTTCAGACAAGGCGGCTCCCTATCGTGCGACTTTTTCAATCTGCTGCTGGAGAAAATAGTTCGAGCTGCAGAACTCAACAGAGAAGGTACCATCTTCTATAAGAGTGTACAACTGCTGGCGTATGCCGATGATATTGATATCATCGGTCTCAACACCCGCGCCGTTAGTTCTGCTTTCTCCAGACTGGACAAGGAAGCAAAAGAAATGGGTCTGGCAGTGAACGAGAGCAAGACGAAATATCTCCTGTCATCAAACAAACAGTCGTCGCACTCGCGATTTGGCACACACGTCACTGTTGACAGTCATAACTTCGAAGTTGTAGATAATTTTGTCTATCTTTGAACCAGCGTAAACACCACCAACAATGTCAGCCTGGAAATCCAACGCAGGATTACTCTTGCCAACAGGTGCTACTTCGGACTGAGTAGGCAATTGAAAAGTAAAGTCCTCTCTCGACGAACAAAAACCAAACTCTATAAGTCGCTCATAATTCCCGTCCTGCTATATGGTGCAGAGGCTTGGACGATGACAACAACCGATGAGTCGACGTTGCGAGTTTTCGAGAGAAAAGTTCTGCGAAAGAAATATGGTCCTTTGCGCGTTGGCCACGGCGAATATCGCATTCGATGGAACGATGAGCTGTACGATATATACGACGACATTGAAACAGTTCAGCGAATTAAAAGACAGCGGCTACGCTGGCTAGGCCATGTTGTCCGGATGGATGAAAACACTCCAGCTCTGAAAGTATTCGACGCAGTACCCGCCGCGGGAAGCAGAGGAAGACCTCCACTCCGGTGGAAGGACCAAGTGGAGAAGGACCTGGCCTCGCTTGGAATATCCAATTGGCGCCACGTAGCGAAGAGAAGAAACGACTGGCGCGCTGTTGTTGACTCGGCTATAATCGCGTAAGCGGTGTCTACGCCAGTAAAGAAGAAGAAACTGTATTGTCTAATCTTATTGTATAAAGAACTACCTCAATTTCCACATTTTATAGCAAATATTCACCGGCAAATTTTTTCCTCCTCACTCCATTTTTTAGGCTTTGGCCTCCTGCGAATTTTCTTTTTAGGTTCAACTGAAAATAAGTATCTAATGAAATAAAAAGTAAAGATTTTTTGAAGAAATACTTTTACTAAATTTTTTGAAAAATCATGAAGTGAGCACCAAATTTATTTTTCCGTTAAAATTTTTTAAGGCAACAAAAAAAACAAACAGCTGATGTATAACGAGTAACGAAAAATTCATCAAGCTTGCCAGATTGAAAGTTCGTTACTTGGCAGAACTATAATCAGTTAATTTTAAAAGAACAAAATGCACGTAAAAAGCTACCCAATAACGACTAATAGCTCTGACAGACGAACGAAATTAATACGCATTAAGCAACGTTAATGCGCATTGAAATTTTATGGTGACAGACGGCAGACTTGTGCATTTAGACAGCTGATTGTGAAATTTGTTAAAAAAGTGAAATAAAAATGAATAGGAGAAATTATTAATACAAATTTTGGTATTTTTCGTAAATCAACATAAATTTATCGAAAAAATACGTATGAAATCGGACAACAACCACGCCTTCTTCCCATACAGCACATTTTTAAATTCCACGTGATTCGTTCAGTTTCCAGTACACAAATCAAGAAGCAATTGATATAACGGAATAAAATTTTGCAGGAATGATATCTTTAGCGTGTGCCACCTTTTGAAAAAATTTTCAAAATCCAAATAAAACTGTTCAAGGCCCTAGGTACCGAATAGACCCCGGTACCTATAGTTGACTTTTATTCGCAAATGTCGATCAATATGTATATATAATTGAAATTGAGGGATAATCCATCACTTATAATGTCATGTCTGTAAGTCAAAAATGGGTAAAATCGGACTTCCCTTAACCCCCATATACTTACTTTTTTACTCATAACTGTGTATCTTTGTGCCTAAAATAGAAAAATTTGACCGAAAACTTGGCCAAGCCCCTACATAACTAATATCAGGATTTTCAAACATCCGGCTGATTTTACTCTATATGATTGGTTTTACACCTTAAAGTATTTCTCTGGCTTTGATTCTTGCAAATTGCATAAGTATAAAATGTTCGGTTGTACTCGAACTTCCTTACTTGTTAACGTTGGTTATGACCAATTTTCACACTAAAACATAACCAAATCTCCATTAAAACATAATACATCAAAAAAATTTAATATGCAAATGAAAGCAAAAAGTGAATGCATATATTGTAAAGACTGTTACATGCACACATAATTACATACTACATATGTATGTATGTAAATATGTGCGACCGCTTGGTCTTTTGAGATGTTATCAAAACTTCTAATGCCCAAAGCAAATAAATATTTTTATTATAGACTTAAACAGATTTTATAAAGTTCATCATAATATAGTCTATTTTG
Organism: Bactrocera dorsalis; assembly: GCF_023373825.1. Taxonomy (NCBI): domain Eukaryota; kingdom Metazoa; phylum Arthropoda; class Insecta; order Diptera; family Tephritidae; genus Bactrocera; species Bactrocera dorsalis. The sequence continues at coordinate 16,864,145 of NC_064306.1, read as the reverse complement.
TACATACATACATATATATTTGTGATATCAAATATGTATATATCCATAGTCGTTTGCGCATTGTAAATATGCGAATCTCTAAGCGTACATTTCTAAACATTGAAATTAGCATACTTTTTCTCATCAAGCACTGAAAATGATCAATACTGCAATTTCCGACTCACCTGATGTTAAATGTTGGCGAAATCCGCTAATGACACTGGTAGAAACATAATTTGTGACGTGAAAATTCTTAGGTGGGTGCATTCTAATGCAGTTTGATACCCTGAAGTCAAATCTGAAAACAAAGTTTTTCACCACAGATATTCTGTAATATTCTGTAACCTGCTGCTTCAGTGATCAAATTGAAAGGTAAATAATTTGAATTAATTTATACTTGTTTTTCGAATCGGTAAATTTTTTCTTCTGTAAGTTGGTAGTACAGAGTGACATCTAAGATAAATTTTATGTGAAACTATCCGTGCGATTCTGTAACTTGAGACAGTCTCAAGTCTCTAAATTTGAGATTTTAACAGTGCGATTCTGTAACGTGAGACAGTCTCAAGTCTCTAAATTTGAGATTTTGAGTTAGAGACAATTTTTGAGACTTGAGATGATTTTGCTATTCTGTAAGTGACAGTCCCAAAATCTATTACATTTCATTATTCAGAGATGTTTTTACACTTGAATGAAAATAAATATGTCGATAACAAATATTAAATTTCCTATAGCATAGTCAAAAAACATAATTATCAATAAAAATAAAAATATATGTTCACTTTGTTTCATAATATTTACGAAATTTTTGTAAAATTGATTTATTTTTCATATTTTCGTGTTTGAGTTGCTTACTATGATGATCTCTATTCAGTATATTCAAAATGGCAGACAAGAGCTCTTTTTAGTTTTGTGACCTGCTAACTACCAGGTCTCAACATTTTGAGACTAATATAACACTAGAGACTGTTTAGTGAATAGTAACTAGTCTCAAATTGAGACTTTGTCTCAAAATGTCTCAAATAGAGACTAGAGACTGGTTACAGAATCCCGTTATTAAATTAATAAACATATGTATATGCACCCAATTTGATATTTTTGCGAAATTACTTACTTTTCTTGGTGTTCCGTTTCTTCAGCAAAGTGCTTTTCAACTCATGTGGTGAGCGTTTTGTGCTTTTTTCTCACAAACCAGTTGTGAAATTTTCTCAGAATAGGGTGACGTGTCGAGCAATTGTTTTTTGTTGAAAGCATGAATAATTAGATAACAGTTGACAGAGTGACTCTGAAACACAAAAACAAATACGATTTACGTATGTTGTACGATAGATGTCACAAAACGAATTCTTACAGAATGGCAACAAAATAATTAAGTGCGTGCATTTGTAAAATTTTGACAGTTTTCACATGAAAATACTTTAATGTTCTACAAATTCCATTAGGAAACTTCTGTAACTGCAAGTGTAAAACTTCAGAGTACATAGCCGTATTTCTATGCCAGAGAACATACAATCGGAACATAATGACGCATGTCTCGCTACGTTTGTGTCCGACTGAGGGTTGTACGATTGTTGGAATAGTCGAATGCAGTTTGTCGTGTAGTCTCTTAGTCATTGCTGTGTTCAGTTGAATATAGTATTCGTGCTCTATTTTGGAAAGTGTATGTTTTATTTTGGTTATCAATATGGATGGGCTACAAGATAACAAATTTAATATTAGATTAGTAAAATGTGTGAAAAAATATCCTCTTTTGTACAACACTGATTTAAAAGAATATACAAGAAGAGATTGCAGAGAAAGAGCTTGGATAGATGTGGCAGAAGAGTTAGATTGTGATCGTAAGTACATGTGTATGTATATGTTATTCAACTTCTTAAGTTGTAAAGATGGTGATAGTCCAACAATGATATATGTACATAAATATTATGACAGTTTCGTTTCATCACCCTGAAGTGTGTTTGACAGAAACAAGCATTTGCACAACTGAAAAGACTTACTTACTTTACGCAGTACGACTTGTCATGACAATGTTTGGAATCTATAATTTTTAGACACCATAAAAAATGTATAAGTACTATGTATATGGGAAGAGGTTTATACATACATATTTCGGTATAAATGGGGTGTGTGCTGATAGGGGGCGTCTGCAGAGGAGGAATATGTAAGAATATTGTTGCTAAAACATATATATTTTTTAAATATTCGCTTTTAAAAATTTTTATAAATAACAGATACTTCACAATGTTTTAGAAATTTTTTTTTTTCAAAATTTCACTTTATGTTGAAAAATACACTTTAAACATTTATATAAGTTCACATTTCATTTTTAATTTGTTTTCTTTTAGCTAAATTTATTAATTTAAAAATCACTTAGCATACTCATCGTTGCAAAGTTTAGATTGTTTACAATTACGAGGAAAACGAGCGTAGCTACATCTTTTTATTATTTTTCATTATTTGTACTATCTCTTTTTTTTCATTAACTATAAAAATTAATGTTCCAACATTTTTCAAGCTGTAAATGAGTACTTTTTCCAAAACTATGAATAATTTGTGATTTATATTTAATAAACACAGATAAGTAAAATTATAAAATGTATATGGTTTTAATATAACATTTTTATATATTATAATTTGATATTATAATAAAATCAAGTCACAATATTAGAAAAGGTTAATTAGAATGTTATATAATAACTTAGAATTGCGTTCAAAGTACTGCGTGAGTGATGTACCTTCGCTTAGAACTGCTTTCTGCGTTGGAGACCTTCGGTCGCGTTTTAAAAGAATATCCTTAGACAAGCCAATACCCGGGCTGACTAAAGTACTGTTACGATTTTACTGCTTACTAGTTTACTTTGCTAGGTTCGTATCTCTGGATTGTCAAATAAAACCAATAACTGTTTAATTTAATTCAACAACTCTTTATTTTACAACTCGTCTACACTATAGCAGTTTACTCTTAGCACTGATTGATTACGTTGGCGCTGCCACGGCTTATATAGCCACGCACTCCTCGCTGATGCCGACGTGTCCTTCTAGAATATTGCGTCTGGAAATTACAAGAACATAATGCTATACGGCGCCAAATGTAGCTATTGTTCAGACAAGCAGACGGCCACGGCGCCAGACTCAGCAACCGCCCAAACAGACAAGCAGACAGCTGCGGCGCCAGATGTCTATTGTTTCGACAAGCAGACAGCCGCGGCGCCAGATGTCTACAACAAGACAAATGCTATTCCATATGCCTACAGCTATAATAAGGGATGCATATAGCAATACAAATACAACTTAATACTACTTTTGTAACAGTACTTTCGCTTAGTACTACTTTAGAGAGAATTACACTTTTGTACGCAATAATATTAAAATGTTCTTGCATATTTGCAATTGCAAATTAGCGAGGATAATTTTTTGCTTTTACACTAACAAAATGTATAGCGATGTACCTGCTACAGTCTTGAAATAAGCAACACTAAAACGCCATTGTATTATTTGCAACACTGGTTTTCAAATTATCAGCTGCTGTCAAAAATAAAAACATTCTAAACAAAGAGAAGAAATGGAGCAACCCGGTTTGAATAAAATAGGGCTAAAACACGAAAAACCGATTAAAAGTGGATCGAAAAAGAAATCCAGAGTTTACTGGATTTCTTGCGAGAAGCTCCAGAAGTAAAAGTGAAATGTCAATATCCATAATTTCTTCAGCAGCTTCATCACATAAAGCGTCAGTCAAATTTTCCCTAAAACTTTTTTTTCGGCGTATTTTCCAATTTTTGCGAAAATTTTGTTTACCAACAATGTTTTTCTTCACTGATCAGCTGTGAATGATCTTTGCAAGTGTTACACAGAAACCACAAAAAAACCGTTCATTGTTGATGGTAAATATTTGCAATTGCATAATTTAGCACACTCGGATGCACAAGATTCTGAATTGCCCTATGTTCTTAGGCATGGACTCTTGCAATATATATTAAAGATATGACCATTCAAGCGCCATGTGCATATGATATGATAATCAAGTATTTGATTTAACCTTACACGGAAAGTGCAATTGTTTCTACTTAAGACATTCCTACCTTTTTAAAGTAACTTTTAATAGCTTAATTATAAATAAGCATTTATCATTTTTATTAAAGTCCTAATGAAGAACATACATGATGTGACAAACTCAGATACGAGAATAAAATAGAAACGACGTTAAATTGCCAGAATTATCAAGTCAGTGATATTCGTATTAAGTAAGAAGTTGTTAATTAGGATAGTAAATAGTAAAGCGTTAAGTTGTTTGCATTACAAAAAAGATATTCACTTATACATATGTACATATCATAAATAAATTATTTGAATTTTTCTCTTTGTTTTAGCAAAAGTCGCGCAGAAAAAATGGCAAAATTTCAGGAGTATTTTAGTGAGAAAACTAAAGCAAATGCAAATGGGCGAATTCGTACAACAGTATTACTTATACGATCACATGAAATATGTAATACCATATTTGAAGAAATCATATGAACCTGGAGCATTAAAGAGAACAGTTAGACAAATAGATGTAGAGCCAGATGCGGAATATGGGACTGGATCGGAGCATAGTACTGAAGATATTGAAATCATTGAAGACCAGAGAGTGGACAGTCATGACCCAATTTATCTCGAAAATAATCAACCAAATGAAAAATATGCTCGGAAAAAAATTAAGGTAGCAGTGAGCTCAGAGGACGAAGGTGGACCAGAATTCGATAATGATGTCGTGTCTAAATCTCGGCAAAGTGAACTCAGGGAGAATATTATGGTTAACAATAAAATGACGAATTCTACATTATTGCATGCTGCTTCCACACCCGTGACATATAGTGAACAACGCGACCAAACCATGTCTAGAGAAAGTCCGAAAAGACAATTTGTATTAAGCTTATTGCCAGATCTTAACGAAATGACCAACTCACAAATGCGCCAATTTAAGTTCAGAGTTCTGCAATTAATTGATGAAATATTAAATGAAAACAATACCTAATTTAATTAATTACCAATTAGTAAATTTTGAAAAGTTGTGAAGTTATTGCGACGTTTCCATTATTTTAACACATTGTCACGTTACACATTTTCGTGAGTTGTCGCTCATTGTTTTCACAACTTGACAAGACAATTTTATGGATTTTCTTTCATATCGCATTTCCAAATTCTTGTACGCTTCGTGTACGTGGTGAACAAAAATATTTTTATAACTTAATATTTATGCACCTTTTTCTAAAACATTTTTTTTTAATAACATTAAAATTTTTTAACAGATGGTAAGTATTCTTTTAATACCGAACGCTTTAAAACTATAAAAGGAATGTCGAATTTCGTAAAGCGAACAGTTACGAACACGACGCAACGCGGGACTCCCAAGCAATAGCAGCACGGCCCTTCGTCTCCCCTTGTCGTCTCATAGACTAGAAAATTGCTACTTATTTCATTATTCGTTTAATTCATGTACATTTTTAGGAATATGTCATTCTTTTACTATTTCTATCTTTTCATAACTGTGCAAATGCCCTCCGTGTCCTAAGCAGCTTACTTTCTTTTTGAAAAGGGAACACTTCCCAAACATTAGACCGGGGCTAGCTATCTTTTGAAATGCTTCTTCCAAGTTCCTAAGATGTTTATCGAAACTTTTACCCAACTCGTTGATGTCGTCGTGGTTTTAATACCTGGTTTGATAATCCAAAAGCCATTACGGACAATTGTCACAGATCATCCCCAATGCTAAAAGCCGTATTTTCTTTGTCTTCTTCATTTATCTCCACTTGCCATTAACCACTTTTCATATCAAGTGTTGAGAACCGTTTTGTACCGATTCCAAAGCTTCATCGGTACTGGATAATTGTCTTTCTTCTTCGCAAGTACCGCAGGTGAACTCCATGGACTCGCTGATGGTATCGGTTATGGTCTGGTTTACGAATTCAAGTTTTTCTTAAGGAACGCTTCAAGGAGCCTAGCGAATAGTTCTTGCATCATTAAAATCGTCATTATCAAAAATGGTTGAGCATCTAAGAATGAGTTGTTTAGCCCTATTTTGACGTTTTCCGTCAATGAAATATTTTTCAAGAAGTATTCCTTCAACAATCCACAAGTCATTTATCCCATAGTTCTTAATCTACTTCTACCTAAAAAACTGCTTCTGGTTTTGGTAGAATATGTTGGCTATATTTTATTATCACTCGTCTAACTTTGTTATCACATCTGAACCTTTTCAACAGTTGAAATGGCCATCATTTTTCTTACGCACATCTGTAGATTATTCCAGTAATTTCTGCATCTTTTTTCAAGTAATTGATTCATGGTGTGATCTAATTTTATTTGATGAATTTTAAATGTTCGAAGAGAGATGCAGATTCCTGTGTCACAGCACACGAAACGTTATAGTGGACGTGCTACCGCATGTATCTCGTGTTCAATTAAAAAAGGTCTAAAAATTCATGTTTTCATTGACCTTCAAGTGCTGAACACATAAAGCGCGACAGACTGCAAGCGACTTCTGTTAAATATTAAAGTACACACGTTCTTAAGGACACAGTAATTTAGACAGCTACACAGCTACAGACCGTCAGTTGTCGCTGTCGCTAACTTCAAAATATGTTTATATTTGCCGAGAGAGGAGTGATGCCACTAATATGTAAAATGTAAAATTATTCAAAGCTCTAACAAACCAGACGTTATTTTACAAATAAAAGCCTAAAGTAGCGTTATTATATCATTTATAATAACAATTGATAATTTAAAACAAATAAATTTACTTATTTTTTGCATAAAAAATATTTCACTTTGAACAAAATATTAAAATTTCATTGTAGTGAAAGGTATTAGTATGGCTACAACGAAATTGTGTACATGCAAAATGGAGAGCTGTGTTGTTTTGCCTACATGTTGCTGCCTTCTTACAAATGTTCATGTAGAAGGATTCACGACGCCATTTACAGTTCACTGTCGTGCTGCCATGTCGTGTCGCTCTCTATGTGTTCAGCACTTCAGGGTGAGCGCACGAATATGAAAACGTATTCATTACGTACATTAGGGTGCTTCAAAAAAAAATTTTGAATTTATTTTCAACTCTACCCCCTTAAATCTTAGTGATTGGCAAAATAAAAATCCTCCCTTAAACCAGGCGCTGTAGCTTAACTCTAAGGCGTCGCTTTTTTTTAGGATCCCGTTCATTTAACATAGGGATTCTCGTTTTTTTCATTCAAACTAAAATTTCACCAATTAATTTTCATTTCTCAAAAATAACCATCACATATTCAGAAAGTTGCCTTTTCAAATTTAAAAATTTTTGCGACAAAGTTTGATTATCTCAATTAGATGATTAAAGGTAGTGATTTGAAAATTGGAATTTTTTCAATAAAAATTGAAAAAAGTTTCTGAGAATAATAATTTTGTCACGGAAATTTTTATAGTTTGAAAAGCCAATTTTCTGAATATGTGATGGTTATTTTTGAGAAACGAAAATTAATTAATAACATTTCCAAATATAATATACCTTTGAAAACAGCGCTATGCCAACCATGAAAGGAACTTCCAAATTTGGATTTGAAAAGGAATGTCGAATTTCGTAGCAGCGAACTGTTACCGAAAATAACACGTTACGAAATCCGTCGCAATCACAATTTACATTTTACATGATATTCTATGCTTCTTCTTCTCAACTCCAAGGAATTACGTCACAGATGGCAGTTGGGGTAATCTTGTATTTTATCACTATTGTTTTGTTCAACAGTAAGCATATTAAGCATACTTCTCTTGGACGACAACAGGACTTGATCCGCTGAACACATAGAGATCGACACGACATGACTGCCCGACAGTGAACTGTAAATAGTGTCGTGAAGCCCACTACATCAACAATTGTAAGACAGCGGCATGTACACAAAACAACACAGCTGTTCATTTTGTATGTACACAATTTCGTTGTTGCCATACTAATACATTTCACTTCAATGAAATTTTAATATTTTGTTCAAAGTGAAATTTTTTATGCAAAACATAGGTAAATAGTTAAATTTATTTGTTTTATTATTATCAATTTGTTAGAGCTTTGAATAATTCTACATTTTCATATTAGTGGCATCACTCCTCTCTACTGTCGTCCGCAAATTTAAAAATACTTTCAAGTTAGCGAGAGCGACAACGGAGAGCCTGCAGTCGTGCAGATGTCTAAATAACTGTGTCCATAAGAACGTGGGTATTTTAATATTTGACAGATGTTGCTTGCAGTCTGTCGCGCTCTATGTGTTCAGCACATGAGAGTAAGCAAGTATGTATGTTTGCCGACGTTTCCATTCGTCCCAAGCTTGTTATTGTCGTGTGTGTTTTACAAATTTTACTTTTAGTTTTGAACTGAATTTCGACAATGGATGTAAACAAAAAAATTAATATGCGATTGGTGGAGACTGTAGAAAAGTATCCATGTTTGTACAACAATACGCTCAAAGAGTATTCTAACAGAAATTGCACAGAAGCGGCATGGGTAGAGGTAGCAGAGGAGCTTTCCAGTACACGTGAGTAAATATAATACAAGGCATACACGCACCAATTATTGTACCAATTTCATCGAATTGTACAACTGATTGTTACGTATATGGGGCAATTGAATGAGTTGTACCAACTGATTGGATGAACATCAAAATTTTTTGATATTGTATTTTGTCAAGTTGGTTGTGTTAGTTGGATCGTGTTTGGGTTGGTCGTGTGATTTCAAACGATTTCGCTATTTTATTTCGGCTGTCGAAGAGAGCGCGTCGTATATACATACATAAGTAAAGCAACAACTTCCGAACTCATGTTTAAGCAACGAAGTGAATATTCAAAATGAAGTTGGCCTCAAAATTGTGTTAAAAGTTGTGTCGTATGTAGCGATAAGGGCAATTTCTAGCCCGACTCATTCAACCAACTAATTGGTGCGTGTATGTCTTGCATAACATATTTTTAGCGGCATATATGTACATACATATGTACATATTTTTTGTATAAAGATAAGAATACAATGCGTTTGAAAATACCATATACATACATACAAACTTATGTATAATACATATATAAAAATGCAAGTCTCAGCAGTCTCTATTTGAGAAATTTTGAGGTAAAGTCTCAATTTGTTATTATTCACTAAACAGTCTCTCAAATTTGAGACCTGATAGTTAGCAGGTCACAAAGCTAAAAAGAACTCTTGTTTGCCATTTTGAATATACTGAATAGAGATCATCATTGATATTAATCGATTATCGTTTTTTTATATTTTGTAAGCAACTAAAACATGAAGTTTAAAAATAAATAAATTTTACATAAATTTCGTAAATATTATGAAACAAAGTCAACATATATTTCTATTTTTATTGGTAATTATTTTTTTTAACTATGTTATAGAAAATTTTATACTTGTTATCGACATATTTATTTTCGTTCAAGTCTAAAAACATCTCTGAATAATCAAATGTAATAGATTTTGTGAGTACCATTTACAGAATAGCAAAATCGTCAAAAGCCAATTGTCTCTAACTTAAAATCTCAAATTTAGAGACTTGAGACTGTCTCACGTTACAGAATCGCACGGTAAGTTAGAGACAATTTTTGAGACTTGAGACGATATTGCTATTCTGTAAGTGACAGTCACAAAATCTATTACATTTCATTATTCAGAAATATTTTTACACTTGAATGAAAATAAATATGTCAATAACAAATATTAAACTTTCTATAACATAGTCAAAAAACATAATTATCAATAAAAAATAAAAATATACATATATTGACTTTCTTTCATAATATTTACGAAATTTATGTAAAATTGATTTATTTTTCATCTTTTCGTGTTTGAGTTGCTTACAAAATATAAAGAAACGACAATCGATTAATATCTATGATGATCTCTATTCAGTATATTCAAAATGGCAGACAAGAGCTCTTTTTAGTTTTGTAACCTGCTAACTACCAGGTCTCAATATTTTGAGACTAACGCTAGAGACTGTTTAGTGAATAGTAACTAGTCTCAAATTGAGACTTTGCCTCAAAATGTCTCAAATAGAGACTAGAGACTGGTTACAGAATCCCGCTATAATAGCCCTGACAGACGAGCAAAATTAATGCGCCTTAAGCAACGCTAATGCGAATTGAAATTTGATGGTGACAGACGGCAGGCTTGTGCATTTAGACAGCTGATAGTGAAATTTGTTTCTTTATTAAAAAAAAAGCGAAATAAAAATGAATAAGATAAATTATTAAATGAAATTTTGGTAATTTTGGAAACTCAATATAAATTTAAGGAAAAAATTCGTTTATTATTATTTACGTTAAAAGATAATAGAGTGAAATTAATAGCAATAATTGATTGTAATGCCGAAAAAGTGTGCAAAAAAGTTAAGAATATTGGAAAAATGGATAGCAAAAGTGCGACATCTGTCAATAAATAGCAAAAATAGGCCAGTTTTGAGCAGTGTTGCCTACTCAAATTTAGTAAATTCAGCCAAATGCACGGAATTCTTGTTCATTACAAACTTCCATTAACATGAGTCAAATGCGCAAATAAATGTAAATTAAGCCCGCTAATGCATATTAGCGCTGTCGTCTGTCAGGGCTATAACGCCAGAGACTGTTTAGTGAATAGTAACTAGTCACAAATTGAGATTTTGCCTCAAAATGACTCAAATAGAGACTAGAGACTGGTTACAGAATCCCGCTGTTAAATTGATCAAATCTTACTTGAGATCGACCATGAGTCAGAGTAGACTGTCCAATCTTGCGATTCTCTCAATAGAATGTGAAACTGCTTCAACTTTAAATTACAATGATATGATATGTGATTTTGCAGTTATCAAAGCTAGAAAAGTGCATCTTTAAGTTCTATCACTATTTTTAAGAAAGATATACGCCAAAAGATATAAGACAAATTCAAAGACTTCGAGGAAAAATTAATATTTTCATTGTTATTCAGATTATTACATTACGAGTGTACAACTCTTTATCTTTTATAATAAATTTTGTAAAAAACAGCGAAAATCGTTTTGCCGCTCCCAAGACGTTGCGCCCGGGGCGACGGCCCCATTCGGATCGATCGCCGATTGTTACCGCTTCCCTTGCTGCTCGAACAGCGTCGCCAACAAGCTAGCGTAAATATCTATGTTTTTGTATGAGCTTGCATACATATCGACGCAGAATTTTGCGAGCCACAGAAAAATAGTTTAGAATTGACAAATATTGTAAATCGACAGCAGCTATGTTGCCACTTTTGTCACTCCGTGTTTTTGCATTTGGCATTGCATAGTTGCTACTTATAAAGAGTCGTTGCTGTTTATCGTAGCGGTATTCTAATGGAATGTCGCGGTCGATTTTGAATAAGTAGGAGAAACTCCATCGACTGTGGTGTGGGGGAGTGTTACGCTCCTTGCAGAGAAGTAGCGAGAAGGATAGCTTTTTATTTTCGAACACATGCCCTCAATTATATTGGATCTTACAGTCCAGAAATCGAGAAAAGGACAAATTAAAACGCAAAAGATTTAAAACCCTTAAGGGGCACACCTAGTGTGAAATTTTCAAAAAATCAATTTTTTTCATATTTCGATAGGTTATACATACCTTTAAAAATAACATACTAAAATTTCAAATCGATATCTGAAACAGTTTTTGAGTTACAGCCATTTAAAAGAGTAGTCATTCGGCAGTTAGATAGTTGCATTGGAACTTTAAACGCGTTTTTCTCGAAACAGCATTTTTCGAATTTGCTGCAGTGATTACTCAAAAACAAATGATCCCATGACTATCGGATTTTTTTTACGTGTTCTATTTATAGTTCTCCGTACAATGACCTATCGCTTTTTAATCTGATCAAAAAATCGAATTTTGGCAGGCCAAAAACGACCAAAATTTTAGGTAAAATTCGACTATTTTTTTTTAAACGCCGCCATATTGTCAATTTTTGATTTTTTTATTAGCCCGTACAGTCATCGTACAGACAATATGTTTTAATTTGACTAGATTTTTTATTTAGGTTTTATCAACATGTTGCAATCATGGCAGAAGTGGAGGAACTTTTTTTCGGCGTCGCCGGATATCGCTTGTCATTTCAAAAATAATTCATTCAAAAAATTTCCTTCACAATTTTTTGTGTACTCTTAAAACATGTGTAAATATACCCTCAAAATTTTAAAACCGTTGATTGACTAGATTTGTTTTTTTTTATCCCAAAAAATGCCTTTTTTTTACGCTGTCACACTAGGTGTGCCCCTAAAGCTTCACCCCATTCATGCTGAAAATTCTAGAAAGGCTAACGGATTTACACATAAGATCAATAGGGTCCATTAAAAGAAAGTCTTACACGAAGTGATAAATATTATTGGAAAGCAACTATGTACATAACAAAAAGTACGCAATGGCTTCCTTTCTTGACATTGTAGGAGCTTTTAACCACTTCGAAATAAGCACAATTATTGATTCTATGTCAAGTTTTGTAATAAGAATATAGGAGTTAGAAGGTTAGGCAACTGAGCTTTAAATGCATTTTGAACAAATACACAGTTCAGAGCAGATGGAACTCAATAACAATATGCAATATAACCAAGCAAATTTGGCTCAAATAATACAGGAATAGAACCAAAGATCTACTATGCATGTCTAAAAATAGTATATACAGACTCTCAGTTAATATAACGGAAGCACTGGCCCTAGCTGCAGTTGCAAGCTAGAAAGGAATAGGGAAACAGTTTTCCACTTTCTCTATGAATGTCCAGCACTATTACAAACTCGGCATAAAATACCATCTGACACCAAACTCTGAATAGTTGTCCACAAAAAGCATAACAGATATATAAGTATATACAAGTAGTTTAATAGAGAACAACAATTGTCTTGAGCGCAGCGCTGAAACGGGATACCAAGTTAATAAGGCCCTTCGATAGGGAATCGATCACTTATGCGGGGATCACAGTAATCGGCACGACGTAAGATCAACGGCCACCGATTACGTTAGCTTTGTAAGTTAACAAATGTGCGGTTGCTAACAGAAATAAAGTCGAGAGGTTTCCCGATCGAGATAATTATGGGAAGAGAATCTGTTGCGAAGATAAGCATAGATCGCCATATTATGCTAATTATCAGATCACAACCAACGATGGTAATACAGGTATCCATAATTCTGTCGAATGTCGAATCGTCCATGTGTTCCATCCTATTGACAGGAGGGAATGCGAATGCGTTAAAGTCGCTAAGTACCCAACGGATTAGATTCCGGCTAACTAAGCCCTGACATTCATGGATAGTGTCCCTGCGCTCGATTAGACATGACTAAGTTGATTGCGATCTCCATGTATTTCGTTGCAACCTACACGACTTAGAAGATCTGAGTGACGTTTTATCTTAGTTTCTTAAACCGCAGCTATCGATTTACATATGTCAACGCGTGGTCCACTCCTATTGAGTCTTGGGAGGGACACAGGATTACGGGTATAAATAATGCTTTGATTTCTTAGTATATCTCCTATTTCATGGCTAAATTTCACGATTTAATCGACAAATATGTTATAGATGTAGCTCAGTTTTGGTGGAGTTAATCCCTAACTTGCACAAGTAGCAAAACTGACATGAACGGAATATGGGTCGCAAAAATGGAATGACATAGGAACAGTAGAAGTGCTAACAAGTGCCTGTCTAATTAGCAGTCATGGCAGGAGATTGGAAACACCATACAATGACTATTGTAAAAAATTAAACTCTTTTCAGCTTAGATTTAATTAGATTCCACCATATAAATATCTCACTTTAGTAAAACTGTACCGAAGTGGTCTTACTGGAATTACTAATCTTCATAAGTAGCATTGTTTCGTTGTTTTTCAGCGGATGTAGTTAAGGACAAATGGAAAGTTTTTCGCTCCATTTTCGTGAGAAGGCTGAAAAAAATGCATATGGGAGAACTAATTAAGCCATATTACCTACATGAACACATGCAGTTTTTACGTCCATATTTACGAAAATCGTGGGATCCTGAATGTTGTAACAAAATATTATTGGAGGAAAGCGAAAGTCGTGTTACCCCCAAAAATCTAAAAGAAAATAAGGATTCAAATAGCAGTTATGAAAATTCAAAGACATTAGACCAAGAGGATATTAATTCAGTGTATCTTGCTGATATGCCGCAATATTCATGTCACGATAAGCGAATACGTGCTTCGGACGGGAAGCACCGAATTAATGAATTCGACTTTTCTGCTCAACAATTCAAAATCAGCGAAGTTTCATCACATCAACAAGATCAGGAGGCCACAGACGATGAAGACTATAAACGCCTATTTATATTAAGCTTACTGCCAGATCTTGAAGGAATGAGTAACGCACAAATGCGTAAATTTAAAATCAAAGTTACCGCGATCATAAATAATATTATTAATAACGAATAAATTAATAATTGTTATAACATTTATAATATTGAATTTAAATGTATAGAATTATTTTACTCACTGTTATACGCTCACCCAATTTAGTAATATCAATACAAATATACTGTTAGAATATTGATGTCAAAAAGCATAGAAAAGATAAACTTGATTCCAGATGTTTTGGAATATTTTTTGAACGTTTTTTGAATATTTGTAAATATGGCATTCTAAAAGTAAGGTTTGAACATTACTAAAGCTTCAGTATGATCAAAGAAGAACTTTCAAATTTCTTCATCACTATTTCACTTTATGCATTAATTTGAGATCAATATTATAATATACATATTTCTTCTACAACCACCACAAGCTTTGAATATTGCTTTAATTACTTTTACTTACATTGGAAAGTCATAATGTCATTGTAATATACATATATGTTCATTAGGGTGATTCAAAAAATTTTTTTTTGTTTTTTTCGATTGGTACTCGGAAAAATGGGTTCCTAGACACCTCTAAGAAAGCCTCTCCAAATATGAGTTTTTAATTGTAACGGGAAGGTCCTCCGCCTAACGGTTTTCTATTTTTTCTTATTATCAGATAGAAAAATTTATATCTCGCTTCCAACTACTTGAAAAAATATCTTGTTAATTAGGTTTTGTAGGAAATTGAATGCTCTAAAATATGGTCTCTATGATTTTTTCGTAAACCCAACCGTTTAAAAGATATTAACAGTTAAAGTTTGATTATTTTTGGTAAAATTTTTTATTTCTTATTAATTTTATAACTCAATGAAAAAAAATTATTACGAATAGGTTTTTGGAGAGGCTAACTTAGAGGTGCTTAGGAACCTATTTTTCAGAGTACCAAACGAAAAAAAAAATTTATTTTTTTTGATCCACCCTAATATGCACTGATTTTTGACGATGAATATCTCGTAAACGCTTAACTTTATCGAAAAATTACAGTAGACCATTTTTATAGAGCAGTAAATTTCCTACAAAACTATGAGTTTCATCATTCATAATAATTTTTTTTCATTGAGTTATAAAATTAATAAGAAATAAAGAATTTTTCCAAAAATAGTCAAATTTCAACCGTTAATATCTTTTAAACGGTTGGGTTTACGAAAAAATCATAAGAGACCATATTTTAGAGCATTCAATTTCCTACAAAACCTAATTAACAAAATATTTTTTCAAGTAGTTGGAAGCGAGATATAAATTTTTCTATCTGATAATAAGAAAAAATAGAAAACCGTTAGGCGGAGGACCTTCCCGTTACAATTAAAAACTCATATTTGGAGAGGCTTTCTTAGAGGTGTCTAGGAACCCATTTTTCCGAGTACCAATCAAAAAAAATTTTTTTTTGAATCACCCTAATGTACATACATGTGTATATGTACATACATATGTATATGTAATATAGAATAATATTTATACTTTAGGCGAGAATATCGTCCACCTATCACAGAAAATTGTGCATATTATCATACACTACCACCAAACCATACTATTATAATAGGTACAACTGTCAAAATCAAGAAACTGCTGTTGTCTACTTAGTATTTCATTATATTGAATATCATTAAGGTAAATAAAATCAACCTTCAAACTCAGGGGTCGAATCGTTACATCCGTTAACGTATCGTAAAAGTCTATTTCGTATTATGACATACGTGATCGTAACGCTTCTATCGTAATCTGGCATGATGACACACGTGAACGAGTACATAAACGTATCCGTTCGTTCGAATCGTCGTTCGAACTAGTGATGAGCGATATTTCACTACCGGTGATTTTTTCACTGTGATTGAAAAAACGCAAATCGCAACTGCGATCACTTTTTATAAATAGCAGTTCGCTTGTGAATCGCAGTTCGAACCTGTGAATTGCGATCGCAGTTCGAAACTGTGATCGCAGTTCGAACCTGTGATTTACGATAGCAGTTCGAACCTGTGAATTACGATCACAATAGCAAATAGCATAAAAGTAACAACTTTCGTCACAGCGGTTTAAAATTTTGAGTGTAACGTTCTTATAATTTTTAATAATGGCAGAAAATGTATCAAGGAAAAGAAGTGAAGTGTGATGTTTGAAGTGGTAGATGAAATATAATCAAAATGGAATATTTTAATTTGTTTTAATAAAATTTTTAATTTTACTTATTGTTAAAACCAAATTTGAAAGCTTTTTGTGATGAAAACAAGAATTGTAACTAATTAATTTCAGAAAAAATGATGGAATAACATAATTTTTAATATTTTCCCAAAGATTAGGAAACTCGCGTTAATTATATGGTCTTGAAAATATTAAAAGCGGGTATTTTAAACAAACAAATTATCAACCACACTAATGGTAATTCCTTCTAAGAAATGTTTGAAACCATCATACCAACATACAAATGAACTATGCAATATGCTCTAAGTGTCAGGTAGCCGAACCGCTCCAACATTTGCGAAAATGTAGTGAAAAGAAAGGCGGAAAAACTTGACTCGAGTTACAGGAGCCAAAAGAGAATTTGCCGCCAATAACGACAAAATGTTTCCGTCGTTCCCACGACAGTCGGGTCTACGTAAGTGGAACAGACCCGGACTTTTATTCGGCCAAACAGTGTCAAATTGGCAGACTCTGCCGCTACAACAACAACAACGACGTTTGAACGCCGATTTAGTTGCGATTGCAATAGCAATATAAAATCACAGTGATTTAAAAATAGCAATCACTGAAATCACAGATATCGAAAAATCACAATATCGCTCATCTCTAGTAAATATATTCAACAATACTCAGCTTCAATTTGATTTGATTTTGGTCAATTTAGTTATGATGTCAGCAATTTTGAAAAGTGTCGTTTAAAGTTTCAGTTATACATCGTCACCTGAAATGCAAAATAACGTATCATCAAAAAATCCGAAATTGAGTGTCTTTTTGATTACACTTCACTACTTCAAATTACACACATAATATTACATATCTTCAACATTTTCAGGTTCTGCGTTCAGATATAAACCAGCTTTAACCAATATTAAAATTTTGTTTCACTCATGTTCCATTTTATTTCGTGTTTCATTCATGCCACTTTAAATTTCCGAAAATGTTACGTTATTTTGCATTTCAGGTGACGACATACATATGTATACATTTATAGAAGATTTTTTGAAAGCGTCACACTGGTCAAGCTCCTTAAACTTCTTCTTTTCTGGTGCAGAAACCGCTTACGCGGTTATAGGTGAGTTAACAACAGCGCGCCAGTCGTTTTTTTTCGCAAGTTGGCGCCAATTGGAGATTCCAAGCGAAGCCAGGTCCTTCTCCACTAGGTCTTTTCAACAGAGTAGAGGCTTTCTTCTGCGCTTCCCCGGCGGGTACTGCCTCAAATACTTTCAGAGCTGGAGTGTTTTCGTCCATTCGGATGACAAAGGACCACACATCTTTCGCAGAACTTTTCTCTTGAAAACTGGAAACGTCGATTCGAGATATTATCAACGTCCTGACGGGGCTTTTGGTGTTGCTCAACGTCAGTTTACACAGCCGTATAATTTTTGCAGGGATATCAAATTCAGACAACGCGGCATAAAGGAAAGTTCTTTCGTGCTGTCAAAAGAAGAGGTGTTGTGTGTATTTTCCCAGATCTGCCGCATGGTAAATATCTGATCAGTTTTCTTTCACACAATTCCCTCGATATAACCTTATTTTTTACTGTTCAGGGATGTTTCGCCTTCTCACTTTAGCTCGCCTGCAAACGGATGTTTTTGGCTACACAGGAAATAGTTGGTCACAGACCGGAATTGGTGAGCTGCTTGAGAAATGTGTAAAATAATCGTTTCTGGTCACTCCCAAGTGAATGGCAATCAGAGAACTTTCCTCACTTGTGTGAACTTCTGCACATGATTCCATCCTCCATTAAACTACAATATAATATATCTGATATTATATATTCACTTGGGTTAGGTAAGTCTGGTAGGTTACTGAGCCACGCACAGGGCAGTTCTTTACCGATGCCAGATGGTGCGTCGTTACCTCCTGATATAAATATATGGTATAAAGTCAACTAGAATCAAGGTATGGGGTTAGGGGAAGTACTTTCTAATTTTACCCATTTTTTGTCACAAGGACACATTATTAAGAGCTGATAGATTTTTAGTAAGGAATTCACCATTCTCGCTGCTATTTGGCAGAATTGAGCACGTGCAATGGCAGAAATATATGTACATAAAACGACTGAATTCATTCGAGAATAAATAAAGAGAAATGCTTTGAAGAAAAATATACAAAGTCACACAGAGAATATAAAAAAGCATTCTCTGAGTCACATATGCGTGATCTTGTATCATATGAACCATTTTTTCAGAAAAATTGTAAAAATTTTAATTTTTTTTTACAAAATCATGGAAAATTAGGTAAAAAATAATTTAAATATATTTTTTAATTTTTAAATAATCCAAACATGGCATTGCAAGGTAACAATGTAACAATATTTAAAGTGCAAGACAAAGTGGAAGCTGCAAGAAAAAAGCTTATAGTGTGGTTACAGCGCGCGGAGACAGGGAACTTGAAAGCATTTAGTAATTTATGTGAAATACAAAAAGAGTACAACATTACTGCATTGCCACAAGTCATCTTAACTCAATTTAAAGAACATTTATTAGAGCTGGAGAGGAATCTTCAAGAATATGATCCTCCAATCGATGGCAACAAAGCTTGGATAAGAACCCCATTTACATTCAAGTTTGATTCCGAAACAAATTTGCCAGATTCAGATGTCGATTGGTTGATTGAACTGTCAACTGATACAGCACTCAAGGATACATTTGACACAAGACCATTGATTGATTTTTGGTTATCTTGTCGTCAAGAATAAACAATACTAGCTCATCAATCAATGATTTTTATACCCTGTACAGGGTATATTAAGTTTGTCACGATGTTTGTAACACCCAGAAGGAATCGTCGGAGACCCTATAAAGTATATGTATATAAATGATCAGTATGTTGAGCTGAGTCGATTTAGCCATGTCCGTCCGTCTGTCTGTCTGTATATATACGAACTAGTCCCTCAGTTTTTAAGATATCCTTTTGAAATTTTGCAAACGTCATTTTCTCTTCAAGAAGCTGTTCATTTGTCGGAACGGCTGATATCGGACCACTATAACATATAGCTGCCGTATAAACTGAACGATCGGAATCAAGTTCTTGTATGGAAAACTTTCGCATTTGACCAGATATATTCACGAAATTTGGTATAGATTATTTTCTAAGACAACTATGTAATCGCCGAAGAAATTGTTCAGATCGGTTAACTATAGCATATAGCTGTCATACAAACTGAACGATCGGAATCAAGTTCTTGTATGGAAAACTTTCGCATTTGACCAGATATATTCACGAAATTTGTTATAGATTATTTTCTAAGGCAACTATGTACTTAATTACCGAAGAAATTGTTCAGATCGAATTACTATAGCGTATAGCTGCCATACAAACTGAACAGATAGTTACTATCAGAAATGCACCTGTGAAGGGTATTTAGCTTCGGTGCAACCGAAGTTAACGTTTTTTCTTGTTTTAATGCCTTTTGTGACCACTTACAAATGTGAAGCTGGATTTTCAACACTAGTTTACCTTAAAAATAAATATCGAAACAGACTGGAAGTGGAACCCGATCTCAGAATAAAACTTTCAACAATTTCAGCAAACTTGAACTCTATAATTAAAAATAAGCAACAGCACTAAAAAGTGTGTACCAAAGATACCAAAATATTATAATTTAATATTAATAAAACCTTTTTCTTACTATTATTAAACGTGTATTATTTAATCTCATGTAACCGTCTTGAGTTTAATATTATTAAGTGGGTCACGAAAGGACAGTGTGAAAATTACCGGGTCATGGCAAAACTAAGTTTGGGAAGCACTGCGCTAGTGTGTATCGATTTATGAATACGGTTTTTTCATACTGTCTAAAACATAACCATAACATATATTTTTTATATGATAGAAAAGATAAATAATAATTAGATAAAGTTTACGGAAAAAAATTTTTTTCATTTTTGAAAATTTGACAAATTTTTTTAAATAAATAAAAAAAAATATAAAAAAAATCGGCCCACTCCGGGATTAGTAGGGATAGTTGTCAAATTAATTGAAGTTTTTTTTGAAGAAAAAAAATGGCGAACTTCCAAAAAATTACGAAAAAACCGATTATTTTATATAATTGATCGTGTTAAATTTTTTACGTGTATTTTTTCGAAAAGTTCATTCAAAAACAAAAATTTAAATTTTAAAAATTTTTCCCCAATAGTAAATTTCTACAAAGTTATGGCTATTTGAAAATAAAAAAGCCATTTTTTTGAAAAATTCGTTACTTTTTTGAAGTTGGACAAAAAATTTTGAAAAAATTCTCAAAAATGTTTTTCAAAGGGTAGAAAAGGATGGATAAGTTTCAGCAAAATCTAAAGGGGTATGGAATACCCCATATATAATAGGTCTGATTTTCTTCCGCCGTGACTGTACTTCCAAGCATGCGGGCCCCGACTGGATTCGGTAGAGGGCATTCCTAGCTAACGAACAAGCGGCTGTTGTCTCCGAGCACATGGAGAGTCTGGACAAACATATTCGCATGACGTGTTTCTGTGAGTGGTGCAAGCCAAAAATGAAGCGTTCGTTAGAGAAGAGGTACGCGATTAAATTCTGTGTGAAACTCGGTAAATCTGCGACAGAAACGTTTGATATGATCAAGCAGGCTTACCCAGATGTTGCTTTAACAAGAATTATGTGTTTCGGTGGCACCAGGACTTTTTGGAAGACTGGGAAGAGGTCGCTGATGAAAACCGTGCTGACAACCCGACAATGTGACTCATATGCGCAAAGTTTTGAACTCAAACCGTCGACTTATTATGCATTTAATTGTCCAGTTGTTAAATTTATTAAAATCTGTATTGTGTGTTGGTCCGAAAAGTGCTCACTGACGACCAGAACTTGCGGCGAGTGAAAGTGTGTCAAGAAAATTTGAACATGTGTTTTTGTTTCCTTGCCTGAGAAGGACTATGAAAGGCAAGTATTTTG
Organism: Bactrocera dorsalis; assembly: GCF_023373825.1. Lineage (NCBI taxonomy): Eukaryota > Metazoa > Arthropoda > Insecta > Diptera > Tephritidae > Bactrocera > Bactrocera dorsalis. Next base: position 16,842,712 of record NC_064306.1, on the reverse strand, counting down.
AGACGACAAAGGGATTCCAAACAGCATGCAGCTTATCTCTCAAGGCTATTCTGGAGAATACCTTCCGCGACACCTTCAATGCTTGAAAATCGCGCTGGCATCGCTGCATCGACGCAGAAGGAGCCTATTTTGAAAGTTTTTAAAGAATTATAACGAATGGTTCAATAAAGTTTTTACAATCAGCATACAATTAGTTAAAATCATTATTATGAAATATACATAGTTCATTTCGAAATTTTTTATAAAACTTACCAATCTTTATCCACATTAAATCGCAATGAAAATATTTATATATGTACTTAAAAATATGGGGCCATCCATAAAGTACGTCACACGAATTTAAGGACTTTTTAACCCCTCCCCCCATCACATTTTGAACTTGTTTTTTATGTAATTGTTTGTGTTGATTGGTGACTTTATATGAAGAAAAATATATGTAGGCCACATATGCTACAGGATCTTTTAAATAAGTATGACACGACACTAGCGCAACAACTATCATATGGAACTTGTTTCAGATGGGATGATGATTGGAGATTTAATAATATCTATCTATAGTAATAATGGAGCAAACTTAGCGTCGTTGTCATCACTCCCTGTGACTCCATAACCTTCTGATGTCTGTTTAATTAACACAGGCGGTGAAATCCTTCTTTTAATAATTTCTAAAAACTAGAACGTCTTACACCGCAACATGCAATAGTTTCACATTTAACTATTTGTAAAAAATATTGTTACTCACGTACATGATTAGCATACCAAGTAGCATCATTTTTTAACATCATAGCCTGTTCAATATCCAGTCCAGTAACAGTTGGTGCAACACATTCAGTAACGACTGGAAGATTATCAGTGACTAACTTGCTCCAAATGCAAGCCAACACATTGTCCGCACTTTCGAAGTTTCATTTTTCTAGATTTAAGTCAGTAGTTCGATTACTTGAAAACACAAAGGCGCTATGCTCCAATATTTGTCACAGGAATATACATAAGTATGTACATTTGTTGTTTAACTCCAATTTTCCTACTTTAATACCCGATTAGAAACAGATAGATAAAACAGCTAGCAGAAACGCGATTCTACACTTGACCATAATAGCGACTGTTAGCAAGCAAATCAATTTATGTCTGTATAAAATGTAACTATACAAATTTATGAACATACATATGTATGTATGTATATACCATATAATTGTACATTGTAAGTTTTAAAACAAGAAAAAAATGTTACCTTCGCTTATACCCAAGGTAGTATATCCTTACCGGGAATCTGAAATCGTAACCGAACAACGGTTTATATTCAATGGAAAACTTTTTGGTAGTTCTTTCTAATCGAGTTGTTGAATATAAATAACCTTCAGATCCAATTAATGGTACTGTATGTATATATGTAGATAAAAAAAACTACGTATGTATATGTTTGACAAGTGTGCAGCTTCTTGGGGAGAAAGGATATTTATCGATA